>NC_134136.1:106611237-106915116 GCF_040939455.1 Microcebus murinus
AAAAGAAATGGTGTCTGAACCTTTTGGCTAACAATTGAAGAAATGTATCCTTTGTGAGATTGGGAACTGCAGAACTATCAGCACACGACAACTCTATCCAAACTGTTGCACTAAACTTAAGGCCCTTGATTAAACTCCAGCATGGAGTTAAGGCCACGTTTTTGGGGTGACCCTCGCACTCCTTAAAGTGCCTGCCTAAAAAAGCTCAATGTTGCTGGAAAATTTACTATTTGTTTTAGCCAACACACACCTGATAGTAGGCCCCTGACCTCCCTCTCTAAAAGCATTTACTATAAAGGGCTTACAATTGTGAATATGTGTCTCTTGCAGCTCAGATGCTCTCTTCTCAAGGACCTGAGAGCTATTCCTTTGAAATGTAATCATCAAGAAGGATAAGGCTTCTGTTTCCCAGTCTCTGTGGGAGGATAGAATCCTAACTTCAATAACTGCCAGCTAACACAGCTGGTATAACCACATTTACACTGACCAGACTTTTGTACTTTATCACTTCTCTGACTCTACTGAAACCCTACACTGCTCCTCCCTCATTCTTCCTTTGAAAGACCCAAGTCACCTCTGCACAAATCAGAATGGAGCTCAGCTCTTTCCTCTACTGTCAGTAGGTACTGAATAAAATCTGTTTTCACCACTTTAGCTAATATCCAGCTGTGTTTATCTTTGACAACATATAGGCTCTCAACAGTATGCTGAGTTTTTTTAATAATCAAATATAATAAAATGCATCAGATTTGTTAAATCACCTAAATACTCAAACAATTGTAGCATTAGTATCTGAGGTAGCTTTGAAAGTATTTCTGATTTCTCTTCCTCTTTAACATTCTACACAAAGGGACAAGGCATTTCTTAAACCCTCATTTACATGCTATCATATTAAGAAGATGATTGGACCATAAATGAAGACATGTATTCACAATTGCAATGCTCAAGAGTGCTCGTTATGTACATTATTCATCCCTTCAATGAAAACAAAGACCATCCATTTTCTTTTAGATGTAATCACTACGATCCAATGCAAACCATACAGAAAATAGGCAATTCTGAAGTATAGTAACTACTTGGCAATATGCTTTCAGTTTTCTACATGGATATCCTTTTCTATAAGCATTAATTTTACTGTGAAACAAACAAAATTGTGTAATTAAAAAGCTGCTAAAGTTGTGGGGATGCTCTGCATTGCAATGGTCTATGTTATCTCAGTCAACAAATGTTTAATAATAAGGCATGTTTGTTTATAAAATTAGTAGAAGTCTTTCCTGGAAATATTTATCTTATAAATGTCTAGGATGGGCTAGAGATAAAAATGTAGTAAAATGGCATTAAAAATTTAAATTTTCTTTTACATGCCTCTAATTTAAAATAAATATCTGATCATTTTAATAGATTTGGTTTTAGCACAAAATCATGAATTAAATAGTAATGAGCCAAAATATAATTTAAAAAAATTGTATTCCAAATAGCAAGCAATCAATTGACATTTACATTCTTCTGATAAATGCAAAGTACCAATTCTCTGAACATAGCTTTTTATGGTTACTTTTTCAAAATAACTACATGATTCAAAACTATTGAGTTGCCTGTAAAACCTAAATTGCTCGAACATTAGTTCTGGAGAAATTTTCATGATGCCTTTAAACTCTGAGTGTCAAATTCAACGTTTAGGCTTTAAAGCCTACGGGTGGCATTTATCACCCTTCAACATTCACATTTATCATTTAAGGAAAATATGTTTAAGAAAGAAAAAATGAAATAGGCACTCAGGGTTTAAAATATTCCTACTTATAACCTGTATGCTTCCTCTTTATATAAAGTACTATGACCTGCCAATTGGAAAGACATTAGACACTGAGAAGATTTTAAAATGCACAAATTTTTATGAGAAGGTATCAAGCATAGGGTCTGGAAGGAAAGAGTGAAGCAGAAACTCAATGAAATATCTAGCTTAATCACTTGGTTAATCACACCTGAGACCTCACTTCTGACCTCAGCAATGTAGCCAAAAATAAAATACTAAGAAGAGCAATAGTTTGCTGTAAATATATAAAAGATGGAAAGTCTCCTCTTTCTTATTTTTCCATACTAAAAATTTATATTTTACCTTTCAAATTAATGTATCAGCTATAAGCTTAATTGTGAAATATTTTGTGGCAAAACTCTTTTCACTGCAAATAAAAGTATATATAGTGACAATTCTCAAATTATTTTCTTCAACATTGATTCATTAGGCTGCTAGAAAGAGGCAAAGTGCCATGTGTTCATTCAATGAAAGTTACAAAGTCACCTAATAAAAGCACACTTTATGATGAAATTACAACACCAAAGAAGTAGTTACCATTACTTTATACCTCTTTAGATGTGAAACTATTCGTAGCTAATTTGATGGTCAAAAGGGTATGATTACTCTGTTCCAAATGCTTCATAAGCACAACATTACAATCCTGCTCCCTCGCCACCCTTCACTTAAAGGGAATCATAACTATTGAATCAGGGTTAAATTCAAATACACTAATGACAAATGTGAAATGGCAGATTTGTTATCACTAATAATAATTATATCCTGAAAACAAAGGAAAACTCACTATAAGCGACTCGTCAATCAATGCCTATATATGGGAAATTGGTGGATCTTACAAAGAACATTATGTTCAAGTTTATTTCCTTGACTTCTGATTTTGAGGCCATGGGTTTGGGCCATTTTAAAGAGCAGACATTGTCAAGTGGCCTCAGTGACAAATAGTTATTAGCTGTAACACAATACTTTTTATTTTCAAAGGTTAGCTAGATTGTCAAAAGGAGCATCTTTTCTTCTATCCTTTCTTCCTCATTTTTCAAAAACACATTTCCTTTTTGTCCCAGAAAGCTTTTACTCTTTTTAAGCTGGCTTTTCCCCCACTTATAACTTTAGCTTTGCTCTTTACTTTGAGGTATCAGTGACACCTAGGTCAGGTAAGTCTTTACCAATGTAATATGAGTGGAGAGTTCTAACAAGGGAGTGAGGACACCGAAGGCTGACACAGACACCTGAGCAATGTGCCTTAGCACTCAAAACTGGACCAAGTAATGCAGAAATAAGAACATATTGCAGATTTTGCTACATATACTTTTGGATTTACAGGTCAAATGTAGGTTTTTAGAAGATTTGAGTATTACATACAATCACTACATCATCACCACCATCATCAATGCCAAAATTATCGTCAAAGGATAAAATTTGTTTTTATCATTTCCTACCTGCACTAAATATTTTGTATGCAATCCATTTATGTATAAGTTCACATAATGCAAGCTCCATCCAAGAGAAAATATATTTAAACATAAATCATATAACATAACTCCCCTGGTTAAAAACCCCAATGGCTTGCCGTTTAATTTATAAACAAAACATTCCAATTACTTAGCATATTTTGGAAGACTACACATCATCTGACCCCTGCCAGATCATTCTCATCTTCTCCTGGCACTCACCCTTCCATCATTATACTGCACTCATGCTTTTCCTCAAATAGGCCAAGATGACTAAGGGACTCCACACTTTTTGTTCTCTTTGTCTGGAATGTTCTATACATGTCTGCTTCTTTGACAGTATTCTAGTTCTTTCTCAAATGTCAGTTTCTTAAGAATCTTCTCTCTGACTTTTCTGTCTCGTGTTATGTACCAACACACATTCCAATTACACTCTGCCACATTGCCTGCTTCTATTTTCTGTGTAAGACTTATCAATATCTAAAAATTATATCTTTTTACATCTCTTTTTATTAGAATATAAAATCCTTGAGATCATGAACTTTTTCTTTCTGATCCATTCCTGTAATTTAGCACCTAGAACAACATCTGGCATATAGGAGGTAGTCAATATCTGATGGATAATTGAGTAAATAGCCTTTTGAAACAGGTACTAGTGTCCTTGGTATCTTTATTTTAAGGATAAGGAAACTGAGATTTAGGAAGGCTAAGTGACAGGCTGAAGAACATAGAGCAACCAGCAAAGTCAGACTTTAAAGTGAAGACTGCATGTCTACCTAAACAAATAAAAATGAATTTGTATACATTGTGATAGGGGCAAGGGTTTTCAAGACCATATGTAGACATTGTAACCTGATTGCCACATTGGGAAATATAGATGTCATTAGGTATTAGTAGAATGATTTTTAGTCATGGGAGGTCTATACTGATGAAGAGAAAACTCTTTTAAAACTAAGATAATTTCAAGAAAATTGATTATTTAATCATTTATCCTACTGATGCTGTTTTCAACCACATTCTCTTCTAGCTATTATGTATTTTGTGGAAAATATTTAGTGTCTGTAGTGAAGTCAGCCAATGGCCATATTGTGCAGCATGGGTGTCAGAGGACCTCAGTGCTTGGCCCTGATTTTTCACTCATTAGTTGGAAGGTACAGTCATCTGAGAGTCCACATTCCCTCATTTTAATATAGGACAAAGCATCTGTCATATCAACTTCAAGGAATTGAGAGATCAATGGAGATCATATTACAAAAGCACATTCTAAATGCCAGAGGAATATAAAAATGGAAGTTCCTATCATTGTCATTTAGGAATTGAGGCTTTAAAAATCTATAGGTATTTGATAAATATATATTGAATGAGTAATAGGTAAATAATGAATATTATAAAAGAATACAAAATAAAGTAAATATAATGCTTATCCATAAGGTCAATTTGTGTTTGGTTTACAGTTTTGATTAGGCAACATGCTGCATAAATGGGTGGGTCAGTAACAGAAATGTCACTCTAAAAAATGTGCAAGGAAGCAACTTTCTATCATGGTCAAATTACTTCAGATGCCTTGAATTCATGAATAAAACACTCCATCAAATTTTATGCATCTCAAGCACTTCTCACACATTTAAATTCACAACATCCAAGTGAGGTAGGGAAGGAGGAATATTTCATTTTTCTTATTTGCTGAAATGAGGATAATGAGGCACAAGGAGGTTAATGATAGATTTGAAGTTAATGCAATCAGTCAGCAGCAGAACCACAGTTAGAATTTAGGTTCCCTGAATCCTACTTAGGGTTCTTTTCAAGATAGTATGTTAACTATGTTTTATTGTTGGAGGGATTTAATTCAGTCATGTAGACACAAATGCTCACAACTTCTTTTTTTCTTACTAAGGAATCTTGCCACTAATTCAACCACCGAGACATAGAATAGGTGGACCTACACTGGAGATATAGCATCAGTGTTAATTCAAGTCATTTCCTGAGCTAACTTCTGTTCCTTTCCCTATGAATTCTATATTTTCCCACATTATACTCCTGAATTATTCAGATACATTGAATATTCTTTGAAGTTATTAACATGATACATCTAAAAAAATCTACTGCATTCTCCTTTTGGTTATATAGTTGGAAAGTCAGGATATAGTGATTAGAAGGGTGGGACAATGCGAAATGAGCCCTCAAAATGTAGGTTTTGTAGGGATAAGGTCTGGTTTCCAGGACACCATGCTCTTGTTTTTCCTCCCACCTCATCGTTCACTATTTTTCATTCTCCTTTGATGATTTCTCCTTTTTTGATCCACCTCTTAATGTTGGAATCCTTAGTAAGCTTCTATTTTTCTTCTATACTCCTTTTCTTAGTGATGTCACCTGATCTTATGGCTTTAAATGTTATCATATGCCAACAAATCCCTAATTTAAATGTCCAGCTTGGACCTTTGTCCCAAACTCCAAACCCATACATTCAATTGCCTACTCAGTATCTCCACTGGGATGTCTAATAAATATTCAAATCTAATATGGCCTCCCCTCAAAAATCACCCCCACTCTATCTATAGTTTTTACCATTTCAGTTGAGGGCAACTTAGGCCATTCCAATTAATTAGAGCATAAACCCTGGAGCCATTCATGACTCTATTTTTCTCCCATACCAATCCATCAGGAAATCTTTGTTGGCTCCAATGTCAAATACATTCAGAATATGACTCCTTCTTCCAACCCTCCCTGGTTTGAAACACCATCATCTTTAGTTGTATACTATATTAATAGCCTAACTAGTATCCTTTCTTTGAGCAAACACCCCTCAAGCATCCAGAGTAAACATTTTAGAACAAATGTCATATCCATCGGCTCCCATCTCACTCCTAAGGAAAAAAGAACATCCTTACGATGGCCTCCATGGTCTATCATCACTTCAATGACATTCTCTTTTATACCTCTTTCTCTTACTGGCTCTAGTCTCATTGCAAATAACCTGTCAGAAAGAGCAGATGAGTTGATGCCTTAGGAATTCTGCACTGACTGTTCCCTCAAGCCAAAATGAGTCTCCCTCTGATATCTATATGATTCATCTCCTTACATTATTCAGATCTTTGCTCAAACATCACCTTCTCAGTGAGGAATACCTTGATACCTTATTCAAAATTGGAATACACCCCAGCATGACCCATTCTTTACTTTGCCATACCTTTTTTTTTTTTCCTCAGGACTCATCACTTTTTCAACATACTATACGATTATCTTGTTTATTGTGTCTATCTTTTACTATCTGAGACCCCTGAGAATCCTGAGGGCATGTATCTTTTCTGTTTTGTTTACTGGTGCAAGAACTTTTTACTGCCCAGTCCCAGAACTAGTTTTAGAGTATTGAAAGAATTGAGCAAACAGGTAATGGGAGCAGGCACATGCAGACTGAGTGGAAATTAAAGGAAGGAAGAGAAATACATGAGAAGACAATGGGGAATATGGGTAAACATGTCAATTTTTTCTACTGGGAGCAAGGCACAGAGGCAGGGATGTAAACAAAGGAGGCATCCAAATTTTCACCATTTCCAAAAGGCTAAAAGAAATTACATGTTTAACTGTGATATGGTATTAAAGACTGGCTAAATTATGAATATCCTTTTCTTTTTATTTTGTTCACGGCTTCTATTATTTCAAAGGTACACTGGTTATTTCCTGGGTATCAGAGGTAGTTATTGTCACTTATACAAGTCTGATTAATAAAGGGAAATATAATTGATAAATACAGTTTGCTTTGTAAGCAAAACATTCAGAGAATAGGGTACATGTGAGGAAAAGGGGTTCTTGAGAGGTTAAAGGGTTTGTCAGTCACTGATGTATAACAAATTCCATGGGAGAAAATAGTGAATTATAAGCATACTGCAATAAGATAAGAATTAACCTTACTGGCTTATCTATCAAATATACAATTGCAGTAGGAGTCTATTTTTATGGCCACTTCTGGTCTAGACTTCACAAAAGAGTTACAAAGGAAAGATACTCTACCAAGATGTCAAAACCCACATATTTTTCATTGCTGAAAGATATTTCCAAGACTGTCAAAATCACAAAATTAACAAGGATTCTGTAATTACTTCATTTACATCTATATTTCTAAAAAGAAAAAGATATATCAGGTCATTTAAGCTATGGATGTGCTTTAATGTACTGCTTTTCAAAATAATAGTCCACCGCCTCTATCTATTATAGGAGTCATAAAAAATCTTTTATGAAAAATTCTCTTAGACTAAAAATGATCTACATGTAAATATATGGAAATGATTTCTTAAAACAGGAATAAAAGGTGTATTTGAAAAATCTCTGCTTTGGAAGAATAAATGATGTTTACATAATCATTCTATTTGCTTATTTTTATTTACATGCATGTTTTATTAGCTATTTACAGGTGATTCACACAAAATACAAATTAAAAGTTGTTGAATATTTTACATTAGTTCAAATACCTGTTAATTTTCTATTAAACTGTATACTTTATTTAATCCTAATGGTGACTAATTTGCAGTTGTCATTACTATACACATAAACTGTGCAAATCAAGATATATAGAAGCCAAATATTAATACAAAAATGTAATCACTAACTTCTTGGACAACATGTTATATAATAATTAGGATGTTAATTGGAATTGGCATTATAAAACTGAAACTCATGGAGGAAGAAATATATGATTTCATAAATCACAGGGAATTTTTTTATTTTAATGAACCAAATATTAGAATTATAGAAAATTATGGAACTTGAAAACTTTTATTGGAATTTTGTGCTATTTAATTTGTTATAGTGGAAAATAGTTAAAAATCACTGTTTTCTTTTCAGTAATATTTATCACTGTGTTCTATATAAAGCAGCCCTTAAACTTCAAATGTCTACTTTTAGGGTATGTCTCTTCAACTTCTGATTCCTTCCAATTGCAGAGCCATTGACATTCTAGGCCCTGTCAATCTGTACCACCTGATGTATTCTAGCCAGGCCTTCAGATATGATGCCCACTGAGCAAAGGAAAACTGATTCACCTTTTACTAGAATAATATTTCTGTTGTCACTGTCTATTACTTAGGCAATTGGTCACCCTATCCTCCCTGCTTACGTTGCATTCTTTAAGGCATATGTCACTTTACATAGAACATTCCATTCCTGGCAGCTAAGGTCAATCTACAAACATCCAAGTAGAAAATTAATGCAAATTACCAAAAAAAAAAAAAAAAACTGAACAAGCAGCAGAGATTGAGAAACCTGTAAATGTTAGGGATTAATTGTTTCTTGAACAGGGCATAGGCTGGTACCTTCTTCTTATCTGTCCTTCAACAAACAAGATCAGCATTTTGTGAGAGTCAAACTGATTTTTAGAATTAACCATCCCATTATATACAAAGTCTAATTCTATGATGGGCCAAATAGAGATTTCCATGTTACTTCTACTGCTATTTAGAAAATAATACTCTGTTATCTATATAACATGAGTTCTTAGCACAGATAACATAAATGATTTTTTAACGTGGGTTTATTCTAGTCTCTTAAATATGTTAGACTAATTTCAAGCTGAATTAAATTATAGAAGATTAATCTTGAAGCTCCAGATCTTGGAATATCTGTTTTCATTAATCCCCCCATCTGATTTATGTATACCACTGCTAGCACACACCAAGTATCTGATGCCCCCTTTACAAAAAGGATGTGTTGGGGGGGAGGGAAGCATAGATTATAAAGTCAGAGGAATTCCTTCAAGAGCTCTAAACCCATTTGAACACTACAGAATTCCAGAGACAGAAAAAAACTAATGGAAAAATCTTCATGAGCCAAAGAGTTGAGTCAATGAAAGTTCTGCAGAGGAAATCCTAATCTATCTACTAGATAAACTTATGCAAGGATATTGAGTGACTGATAAGCACAAGTTGGTCATGCATTAATAGGGGATCACCTTACAAAAGAAAATAAAAGGTATCCCTTACAGGGTAGAGCTGGCAAGGCCAAAGAGAAAATTATATTTAGAGAAAAGCATGTTTTTGTTTGTTTGTTTTTAGGTGAATGTTAACCTTTAACATTATTTTTTGAAATTTATCCTAAACTTTCATATGTGTTCATTTTTATGTTCTATAATCTTGCCCAGAGTCCTCAGCAATTGCACCAATTGACACCCCCCTCCCCCAATCTGGAGCTGCCCCACAAGTGTAATTCTGGTTCTCTGAGAAACTAGACTGCCTCAGAGCTGTCCATGGTGCTGCATTAGACCAGGCCTTTAGTCTGCAGAATTCTTGTTTCTTAAAAATTCTCTAGGCCCTGGCTTACAATCCTGTTTGCTGTATGGTTAGCCTGTGAACCCTTCTATGAGTCTTATAAATGATAATTTAACATAATCTATAATCTCAGCCCTGCCTATTTCCTCGCCTGTTATGATGGCTCTCTATAATTCCCTGGGCAATATCACCATATATTCTGATTTAGTGGATCTTGGTGGGGTCTGGGCATCTTTATAATAATAAATATCTCCATAGTATTCTGATGAGGGACTAAAGTTTGGCTGAGACTCTAGTCTTCCCAAGGTTACCCACCTCAATCCCCAGCCAACTTGGCCCCCGTGTTTCCAAAAGAGCAAAGATTTTGATTTCACCATGCTGTTTGATTAGACCTCACGTATGTCATTTGGAATCACTCTACCAAACTTCATTTATGACACTGCTCCAGCTTACAATTTCTTTCTATTTTTCCCTTTTCAAAACATATATATCCTACTCCAAACCTCTTTGGCACCATCTTCGGACTCATACAGACCTTGATTCAAATTAAAGTATTGAAACAACTCACTTGACTATATAACCATCCAACTCTTTGTTTATTCACCTGTAAAATGGAAATAATAACATCTACAAATTTTCAGATTTCTTGTGAAGGTAACATGAGATAACATTTCTTTTTTTTTTTTTTTTTTTTTTTTTTTTTTTGAGACAGAGTCTCGCTTTCTTGCCTAGGCTAGAGTGAGTGCCGTGGCGTCAGCCTAGCTCACAGCAACCTCAAACTCCTGGGCTCAAGCAATCCTCCTGCCTCAGCCTCCCGAGTAGCTGGGACTACAGGCACGAGCCACCATGCCCGGCTGATTTTTTTTTTTTATATTATATATATTAGTTGGCCAATTAATTTATTTCTATTTTTTTATGGTAGAGACGGGGTCTCGCTCAGGCTGGTTTTGAACTCCTGACCTTGAGCAATCCGCCCGCCTCAGCCTCCCAGAGTGCTAGGATTACAGGCGTGAGCCACCGCGCCCGGCATGAGATAACATTTCTAAGTCACCTAGCATAGTATCTGATACAAAGTGGGCCTACTGCAAGTGGGTTCTGTTCCTCCTCATCCTCTAAATATCTTTTAAATCTCTGCATCATTTATTACTGCATTTCATCAAATGAACTTTTGTTTTATCATTTGCCTCATCAATTAACTTTTAAGATCTTAGACTAATAACAAATAGCCATTGCATACTGAATGTGTAGTGGGTGGGTGCCAAGATCTGGGCAGAACACTTTACATATCTTGGCCAAGAGGACTAAGCTATTGAATGGCAAAGTTGGAATTTTATATCTCAAGCCCCAGGTTCTAACCACTATTACACACTAAGATCAATTACCATTCTGTTTTCCCCTTGTTTTGCCTAAGCCAAATATCTGGCATATGGATTGATTTGCTATCAGAGTATTTTTCACTGTAAGTGAGTAGCTGCATTGTCTATATCCTACTTCGCTGAATAAACATCATTAACAGTCCATTCAAAAAAAGACAGCCAATTGCTCTATCACTTAATCAATGACTAAATTAGGACAATAAAAGGAATTTTTTTGGAAACCAAATGAGCTAACACGGCTCCTAGATTGTTATACCTGCTCTCCTCAGATTGTATGTGCTGGAAAAATCTGAAACTATCATTCATTCTCATACTTTCCACATTTTCCACAAGAGAAAAATAATTATCAAAGGCAGATGTCCCCTTTTCAGGCAATGGTTGAGCTGGATATAGAAGACTCACATCCTATTTACTAACCTAGGCTGCCCTTACTATTCTCACCATATTGAAATCATCATAATAAAACAAATGCCCCCCCCCATAAGAAGACACCATAAATAATCCCATCTCAGTCAACATATTTTTTTTTCATTTTTTTTTTTTACAATCCCTGCCCCCCCTCAGTCAACATATTTATAGAATCAAGAAGAGTTAGATGTTCTCACATTCATCAACTGCAATTCATCAGGATTATCTTAGTTAGGGAGGGAAACTCAATATTCCAACACTGAAAGATATCATCAGTGAATTTTAATAACTCAAAACATACTTGCTATATAAAACAGGAATGTCCTTTGACACATTCGTGGTTACCTTATAAAAATCATCATTTAAGTTATTTTGTGGTGATGCAACAGTCCTATATCTTGATAGTGGTAGAGATTATATGAATCTATACATGTGATTAATGTCATAGAATAATACATAAAGGCTCACAATAAAACAGTACATGTAAAAACTAGCAAAATCTAAGTAAGGTCTGCAGTCTACTTGATTGTATTGTACCAATGCCAATTTATTTGGTTTGATAATATACTGTATTTATCTAATATGCTATCACTAGAGAAAGTTGGGTGATGTAGATACAAGAAATCTGTATACTTTTTTTGCAACTCCTTGTGAGTCTATGAATATTTCACAATAAAAAATCTTAAAACATTTTAAAACCCTGTAGAAATTTGGCCTACCTTTTAAGAAACAGTGACGGAAAAATAAAGAAAGAGGAAAAAAAATGAAAGCATCTAGCTAATTCCTAGTAGGAAATTCCCCTTTCTTTTACATGAGAAACAGAAAATGTAAGTTGCTATATTAGCAAGTTTCTAGAAGTCTATTTTCTTTACAAGGCTTAAGAAGGTGTGAATGAATTTTCTCTGTGTACGTGAATAATAGACTATAATTACTTATTCCACCTTTGTTTTTGTCATCTGTTTACACACAAGTTCTATAAACCTGTCAATATTTAGTCACTAATCTTAAGTTTCTACTAAACTTGAAATAGATTTAAAGATGCAAGATATTGTAAAATAATACGGTGCCATGGTACATATCCAGAAAACTGTGTCTCCTCTCAAAATGGAACTGAGTTGTTCCTAAGATATTTAACTAAAGTGATTAAATGGGCTGAATTATAACACATTGATTTTTAAATGGTCTAGCCACATTTGCATTGTTAATTTCTCACAAGATTACAACATTGGAATAAATCCCTGACAAAATATTTTTAAAAGCAGCATATGAAAATCATCAACACTTGGATAAAATTTAAATTTCAACAGTAAAATCATCTTAGAAAATTCAGTTATCTAAATGCATTAAGCAACTACTTTTTAAAAGGTTATATTAATATAATTTCTATTATCAAAGTGTATTAGACAAATGCTTTTCATAATTATATTGATTATTGAAAGAAAAATGGAAATTAGGTAAATTACCACGAAATGTTGCTCATACAAAGCAGCTATAACCTGCAGCTGCAGACCAATTGGGTTTACATTCTTCACAAGTTTATAGTTGAAAAGCTTAGAGATATTCCTCTGCATGGAATATAGGAGTTCTGGTGACTTCATTGTTAAGTCTATCACTGTCTATGTAACATGTAATATTTTTAAATGAATAAAAATAGTTAATTCTCCTCTTCTGAATGGCCTCAGTGTGCTCCCTTTACTCAATGGCAATTAGTATGCACACACTTAAACTGCAATTGTTATTTTCCTTTGCTCTTTATGCCTCCTAAAACATTTTATTCCTATTTTTAAAACTATTTGTTAAATGGTATTTATGAGGAAAAAAATATCTAGGATTTAATATAGGAAAGAGCCAAATACACACACACATACACACACACATAAACACACACACACATAAGATCTTGTATAGGTTCTCTAATGATTAATAGATACTCATGTAGAAAGCATTAATTTTAATTAAAAAATTAATACACTGGCTGATTCACAAGAAATGATGGGCCTTGTGGTCTCTTGTGAAAATGACAGGATGATAACAATGCAAGAAAGAAAGAGATAAAAGACACAGTGAATGTGGGTCAGACTTCCTTAATTCACGCATTATTTTCACAAATAACTATTGAGGGCTCACAATATTTCTTGAGCTGTTACACACACAGGATATGCTGTAGTAAAAATTGACAAGGTAACTTCCTTCATGGTGCTTACAGCATAATTGGAGATTTAGACATAAACAAAGCAGAAAATAAGTGTAATGTAGAAGAGAAAGAAGGAGCTTAAGCTATAGAATAATTTTAGAGGATAGTGCAAGTAAAATAGGCAGCCTGAGACCATGTGGCCAGGTCTGTCCTTGGAGAAGATCACCTACTCAAAGCCCTGAGGTTATATAGAAGGAAAACAATTGCAGAGGAGAATGTCTGCTCCAGAGAGACCCTCTGCAAACTGTATTAAATCTTCCTACGTCAAGAAGGATTTGCTGACTCTCTTTTTGTTTGAATATTCTCAGAAGATTGCAAGGAAATAGTCCATCCTCTCTCATCCACCTTCACTGCCCTTCCATCTTCTAACTGAGGAAAAGAGGTTTTGATAAAAGGCTTTAAAATTTGCTTCTATTACTTGAACTTGCTGAGTTCCCTCGGGGATTTTATCTATACTATCCAATTCACAAAAAAAGTTGGGAAGATTAAACAAAATAATGGTTATGAATATGCACTGAATAGTGTTCTTTCTTCATTAATGCAAGGCATTATAGTTAAAATAAAATCTGATTCATTCCTGATGATATGGAATCATCCCTATCCTTCTTTGCAAAAAGGAAGTGAAATAGCTATATGGTCTTTGAACTTAGACAGATATGGGTCTGAATTTCAGATATCTCACTTCTTGCTGTGTGACCTTGGAAAAATTACTTAATTTATGAACTCCATCATATTTATATATATATATATATATATATAATCTGTGAATCATTTTTGGTTTAATACAGTGCATATTAATCTCCTAGCAAAGTACATGGCATGAAGAATAGTTATCATCATCACTATCATCACCATTTAAGAACCTATTGTTCACAGGATCTAGTATATTACTGAGTCTTTGCTCAGCATTCAAGCCTGATATTTTATCTGACATTTCCCAAATCACCCTTCACTCCACATGATTTCCTCCTCATTGTTTTCCAGGTAGAGTACCCTCCATCCTACCTCTGAATTTGTACAAACTGTTTGGAATACCTTTTCTATTTTCTGTTCACTAGACTTTGACAACTTTTGTAAGTCTACCAGACCATGAAATCAAGGGTTGTGTTCATTTCTTATTCATTTTTTGTTGTATGATCAGCACCTAACACAAAGTCCTGTATTATTGGAAAAGCTCAATATCAATTTATTGAATATGATTAAATGCCACAGCTAAAGTTTCCCCTCCCCACATTAATATTTTCCTGTGTAAAATAAACTGTATAATTATATACCTTCACAGAAATTTATTACCCTAAATGTTCATAAGAATATTTTATTTAACTAGTCATTTTGAAAAATCTACAGATAACACTGTAACATACTTCTCTAGTGCAGCTCATTCTCATAGAGCAAGCAGTGTTGAACAAGAGGCTAAGCTCACTTATTAG
The DNA here is from genome assembly GCF_040939455.1 of Microcebus murinus. Taxonomy (NCBI): domain Eukaryota; kingdom Metazoa; phylum Chordata; class Mammalia; order Primates; family Cheirogaleidae; genus Microcebus; species Microcebus murinus. Next base: position 106,626,164 of record NC_134136.1, read on the forward strand.
CCAGGCAATTGATTCCACACATTAAACCCATGCAATTCAAATAATGATAACTAATGTTATATGTTGTAGGCTGCTAGGGTTTCTTACCATATTTAAAAGTACAAATAAATCCTTATATATTCACTGTCTACTATTAATAGGTACTAAAGAGGATCATTCAAAAAATGGTCATTAATGTATATGTAACTCAATCCCTGTATTGTCAAAGTGATTATAAGGCCCAGGGAAATATCTTTAGTGCTGGGTACCTAATAAACTCTTAAGACTTGCCTATCTCCCACAAACTGTAGGCAAATAATTCTTTTAATCTACTTTTATTCTTTATTAAGACACAGCATTTGAGGCCACAATGTTCTCTGGAAATCCAGAAATTCCTAAGGCAAAATCTAGGTGACACAATTATAGAAGATGCTACAACTGATTTCCCTCAAGCACAGTTCTGTTGCCATAGAATCATCTCAAATTTGCCAACTTTAAAGCTGAATTCTTCTCCATTCCACTCATATAGATTCTCACTTGGGTTTTAATAGAAAAAATAAATTATTAGAGTATGGGCTAATTCTCTCTGAATGCTTTAATAAAAATGGTATAGATCCCCCATTACTTTTACTATTAAAATAGTATCAAAAGCAAAGGCAAACCAAACCTTAGCATGTTTATTATAGAGAGGCTGTTATAGAGACATTCTCAAAGTAACATTTCTGGTAAAATAATTTAAAATTCGATTTAAATAAAAGTTGCTTCTAATTTGTTTATATTACTAGCATGTACAATATATACAGATGATACTTGAAAGTCAGCATTCATCCTATTATTATTTCATATTATGAGAAACTTACAGGCAAAACCAAAAGAGTTCACTCACAAGGATCTTCAGTAAAATCAAAACTGGAAACAGAATAATAAATAAAATTGTCATGGCTAAAAGTCATATTTAGTTTTTATTATGTTAAATTATATGTTCGATTAGCCAAGGATATGCTATCATTTCAAAAATAAAATCTACATTTTAAAATCTATCTTCTTTTAAAATTATATAATCATAAATGAAAACCAAATAAATCCCTCTCTGTCTGAAACAACATGATGGAGACATAAATGTGACAAAGGTTTATAACTGGATATAAATTAAGACTCATGCCACATGTGTGTAAGTTATTTAAAAATAGGCTGCTGTTAGGATTTTGCTGGTAGTAGACTTGTTACTGTGAAAAACACAATTTTCATAATTTGCAAGACATCATAGATAAGGCACATGCACACAAAAATATTGTGAGTAGTGGTAATATATTTAGTCATTGAGGCTTTCACTGTAATATGCCTGGGTGTGCCTCCAACTGGTGCTAAATTTAGTGCATTTGAAGTCTCTTGGAAAAAAAACAGTCCCAAAGAGTTGGAAAGGGAAGGTGTTTTAAGTTTAACGCAGCATGCTCCTTGCAGCTGAGAATGGCTCTGAAAGAGTTTCCTGCTCTGATGCACTGTGAGAGAACTATGTTAAAACATGTTGGCATTAGTAGAAAGAATAAGTTCACCTCAAACATTATATTTTCTTGATTTCCAAAACAACAGTGATTTCCTGTAAGTTAAAAACACAAAGAGAAAAATATAGCCATTTCTCATTACTTAATTATCTCTTTGTGAATGTGCATTTACATTTTAGATAATATATAGATTACGTTCTAATTATAATGCCTCAAATGTATTCAAACACGTTTATAGGAAGAAGCCACCATATTACAGCCTCTTGAAAATCATAAATTTAAATGCTCTAATGGTATGATTATAATTTAATATGAGCATCATAAGCAGTATTTCCTTTTTTATTTTACTAATTGCTATAAATTTTTATTTTACTAATTGATGTATTTTATAATCACACTTATTAGTATAGTTATAAAATAAATATATCAGAGTATTTATTAACAATACTACACTTATTTTTTATTGGAAACAATATTAAATTTAACCTGCAAAATGGAAAAAATAAAAATATTAACCTTATAGATTCTGTTAAGATTCAAGTGAAATAATATACATGAAATTGCTTTGTAAGTTTTAAAAGGCTGCCATCTTACTATATTATACTGTATACTTGTATTGTTTAGGAAATTCCTTCCACATGTGCATAAACCTGGGTTTGTTGCTTTTTTATTCTCCTTGTAGATTTTTGTTATCAGAAAATTAACGTAAAATATTTTTCAGTCCTATAACTCATAAAATATATTAGTGTTGTTAAAATCTATAAGCAGATGGATTGATAGAAAGACAGAATAGATGGATAGTGAGAGAGAATGGGAGAGTGAAAGAAAGAAAGGAAAATGAAAAGGAAAAGGGATAGGAGAGAGGGAGGGAAGCAGGGAGAGAGAGAGAGAGAGGTAACTGGATGGATGGATCGAAGGATGGACAGATAGATAGATAGCTAGATGGATGGATATGAATAGATAATATATTATCTTTGGCACATTATTTAACTTCCCTTGCTTCAGTTTTATCATATATAAAACAGGATACTAATAGTTTCCACATTGTGGGATTGCTGTGAACATTAAATTAGTTAAGCCTGGAATATAGTAAGAATTCAGTAAGTGTTAATTATTTTTCACTGCAGGTGTTATGTGGCTCTTTAACAATCTGTTAGATATTTCTATGCAGTTTTTTAAAAATCATAAATTATATATAGCTCAATAATTAGAGTTACCATTTATTGAACACCCTCTATTTATCTAGTATAGATGTTTTACATACTATAAAACATATAATCATGAAAATAATCCTTTAATGCCTTTATTGCTAGCCCCATTTTACAGATGAGAATACCAAAACTTAAAGAAGTTCCCATGGTCTTAGAGCTGGTAATTTGCAAAGGCAAGAATAAAACCAGAACTAATGACAGCACAGGGTCTATTCTAGCTCCAATACATATTTGCATAACTTCTGTTGGCTTCATCATAGTGGTACCTAAACCTCATAGGGTTGTTGTGAAGATTAAATGAGACAATACGTGAAAGTGATGAGCAGAGTGCCTGGCACAATATAACTCAATATAAAGTAGCTGCCATCATTGTTAGTAGTATTGCTACTAGCATTATTATTATCATCATCATGATTATCATCCTCATCTATCTAGCTCTATAGCACATGGTCTTTCCATTCCATTATATTATCAGAACTGGACACACACATCTAGCTTATTTTTATGTAGGAGAACTGATACAGTAAACTTAGCAAATTGGAGGTAGACTGACAGTGAAGGTTGGTAGATCAAGTGTGTGATGATTACCTTCTTTTGCTCACTATGTGCAACTTATGTTTCCTCCGTGTAACACAGTTCATTAAACTCATGTTATGTGGATTATAAAAGTTAAGATATGCTATTTTCAAAAAATAATATTTTATACTGATAAAGTGTTTAGAGTTTAAAAATAATAATTTGATTTTTCCATAAATTCTAAGATGTAAGTCAAGAATAGTTGCCCTTATTTCTGAGCTTTTTACTATGTAAATTTGTAGTCATATACAAAAGTAGACAGCATGGTATAATAAATTTTCATATACCCACCACCCAGCTCCAGTAATTATCAACTCATGGGCCAATGTTGTGTCATCTATATTCCACCAAGCTCTACCCACCCCCACACTTAGCTTGGTATTATTTTATGCCAGATCCTAAGTAATACTTCTTTTGATGTTTGGAATACCAGGTTAATGATTTATCTCAGGCAACACAGCTAATAAAAACAAAATGGTTGCTTGAAAATACATCACTCAATATTGCTGTATTTCATTCTCATTCTATTATAGACCTCACCTTTATTATATATAAATATGCAGCAAACAATTATACACTTTACTGATCCACATATCACTTTGGGTAAACACTTAAAATATTTGATTTTTTAGTCATATATTTATATAAACAAGCATCATCTCATATTCTTATTTAAATGGATATTTAAAAAGTTGATATTTGACAAACACATGGATTTTACAAAAAATATAAAATGAAATATAAAATAATACAGCTGTAAAAGGTACATTGTAAAGTTAACAAGAAAAGTAGTGAATAGGATTTTTTGAGAGTGTGTATATGTGTATGTGGCATATATGTATGTCAGCATAGCAAAAAGGCCAAAAACTTATTAATATACACAAAAATTATGGTTTCAAACTAGCACTTAGATTTTCTAGTATGCTTAGATTTTTACATTAGCATACTGATAAGAAAGGTCGTCCTATAGTCTTACTGTCTGGGTTTGCATTCCCATTTTACCATTTTCTAACTGTATAAACTCAAAAAGGTTACTTAATGTATTTGTACCTCTACTTCTTCATTTTTGATATGGAAGTAATTGTGGTATCTACCTCCCTATTTATAAGGCTAAGAATATCAATTTATGTTAGATATTACTGTCCTATCAGATAATATTACTTTATTAATAATAAAAAAACATTTTTGAATGAATTTGAAACTTAGGACAAGACTTGTTAAGATATTTTGAAAGTTAATTTTAAATTAGTTATTTTATTAGTTGGTAATGTCTTAAAATTGTTCATATCACCTTCAATAAACTTGTGAGAAATAAAGAAATGTAAGATTTTACTTATCCCAGTTCAGAGCTGACTTGGGAAGTAATGTACAAAAAAAACAGAATGAGGTGCTATGTTCTATTTTGTTTGTCCAAGAATATATCCCCTTTGATTAAAATAAAGATTATTGTAAAAGATAATGTGATAATTCTCCTTTATACTGGCAGGCCATAGACATTCATAAATAAATTCTAACAAAATTAAATAGGAATTAATCCTTTTAGAAATACTATAGCTAACTAAGTATAGTTTCTAGCAGTATATTTTTAAATGAACTTCATGTGTACTACTGGTGATAACTTGTACTCATTTGAATGCTTCTGAAACATTCTCTTCAGAAGTTAATAACTTTTCTAAAATAAGTCAAATCATGCAATTTGATGAATACAAATTGCAGCAATTTTACCACTGCTAAAATAGTTTCTGAGCATTACAAGAAGAGGAGCTCACTTGGCTACTGTCTTCACACTAAATACTTTGATGTGGTTACAATAATGAAGTGGCAAATTGATATACATTCTATTTTATACCACTTTTTTTTAAAAAAAAAATATGTGCTTAATTCTTACTAAGAAATACAAAATATGAAATTAGCAAAAGGCAGCTACGGCTGAATATATTTTTCAAAAATGTCATTCATTTTTGTCAAATTGATCTTCTAAGTTAAGCAGAAATGTCTCTATGGTTTTCTCATGAGGAGCCAAGGCTAAAAGGATACACAGAGCTAGCAGTTAGAGGCATCTAGCAGGGAACCAGTTAATTAACATTTTCTCCTATGTTCCAAATTTCAATGCCTATACCAATACCTCTTATTCTTTGCACAGGATATTAGACACCCCAAAATCAATAATAATACAAACAGCTAATATTTAGTGAGCATGAGTAATTGCCAATTGTGATTCTCAGCAGTTTACATGAATCATTTCATTAGTACTGACACTTACTCTATGAGGTAGGTAGCATTAATGTGCCCACTTTACATATGAAGGAACTGTGGCCCAGATAAGTCAATAGAATTTCAGGTGTACAAATATAAAATATTCATTAATTATAATATGCTTATCACATTCTTCATATAATATGCCATAAAGCATGCATGTAATAGGTGTTTGTTGACTAAAGGTTGAATAATGAGTTACAATATTCTCCACCAATAAAAATAAAGTATTTAGACCCAGAAAAACTTGGCTTGGTTTTATATTGGCCATTTACTGAGAGAACTTAGACATTTTTTACCAACAAAGTTTTCCTGTTAGATAATATCTTAGTTTAGGGTCCCTAAAGTGAGATTCTGAGGTGAGACTTCACGCAAAAATGATATAATGAGACACGTTTCCAGGGAATAATAGTAAGGGAGTAGAAAAGTAAGATTGGAAAGGGAAAGTGGCCAAAAATGTGTATAGCATAGAAAGTCCAGGGTGGCAGTGTAGTTCACACATCTGGATTTCTCAATTGGCCTGGGGAGGGAGCTCAAGTATTTGTCTCCACAACCTGCAGTCATTGACAAAGGGCTTCCCACACACAGGGATGTAAATTCCAAGACAGATCCATCTCTCCCTTTGCACAGATCAAGTAGGCTCTGGCAGTCTGAAGGCTACCCTCCACAAAGAGATGCAGGAGCTAGCTGATGGGAGTGAAAGCACATCAGGGAAAATGTTAAATTGCTATGAAGGAATGTGAGTGGATCACCAACAGCATCACCTACAGAGAACTTGCTACTTCATTTGAGAATAAAAATAACACAGAAAGGTGTTGTGAGGATAAAATAGGGTAATGTGTACAAAAACCATTAGCCTGGGTACTGGCACAAAGGTTTATTTTGTTGTTGTTGTTATTAGCTACTATGGTTTTACTAGTCCTTATCTATTTTATTAGGGCCCCATCAAATCTTCATTATCATGAGAACCCCAGTATTCCTAGTCTCCAGCAAGAAAATTTCTTGAGGTTAGAAATTGTGTGTAATTAATTAATTTTCTCTACCATCTTAAAAAGGTGGCTGTTATTTCTGCACTGACACAGTGTCTAATAATTGCTTCTTTATATCCTGGAGGATATGTTTATTTTTCAATATATGCAAACAGATAGATGTTTAAACAGTACTGGCCTGTAAGCATATATGCTCTTATGTATATGGTCATATGTGCACATATACAGCAACACAAAATGGTAATACTATATTAAATTCAAATTGTTAAATTATTTTCACTTATTTCACAGAAGAAAGGAGCATTCCCTCCATATTTTCATCAAAGTTTTATTTTAGGATGCATACCACATATAGGCATATTACAATATTCTTCAAGGTAGCAAATATGGTCAATTTGAAAATAGTTAACTGTTAGAAATTGATGTTTTAAATACAGGGAGATTGTGTAAATTTATTATGTTCATATGTTGCAAAATCTGTAACTAGTCTTTTAAAAACGACATGGCCTTCACTAACAGGCTTTGTCCTTCATGTGAATATAATGATCTTTCCTGGGATCATGGTGCTGGACAGCTCCTACGGTACCTTGAGATAAGAGATGCTCAGGGGATTCACTAGATTTTCATAAAGTAAAAGCCACACCACTAATGTTCCTGGATCCTATATTTGTTTCTTTGCTTATCTTTTAAAATAACATACACACATACACACATTTTTAGACTCAACTTCAAACAGAAGTATGCTCCGCCCTTTCTTTTATTGATAATAAATATATGATTATCATAGTCTCCAGGGAATAAAAGTTGCCCTTGGACATTTGTTTTAAGATCATATTAAACTACTGTAATTTTAAAAGTAGAAAAATCCATAGATTGTCCCATATTTTCTCCTTGATTGTAAGATCAAGGGGAAAAGAATGTATTTTTATGATTATGGTTTTTTTTTATTTCAGCATATTATGGGGGTACAAATTTTAAGGTTGTGTATAATGCCCTTGCCCCACCTCCCCCACAAGTCTGAGCTTCAAGCGTAAAAAAAAAAGAATGTAGTTTTAAATATTCTGGATGAAATCTTAAATAAATGTCTTAAGAATTTCCAATGACTCTGGCACATTCAAACCTAGGAAAGAATTAGAATACAATTTTAATTAAATTTTTGGACCCTTTAAAGTTTAAGTAAAACATTAAAATATAAATATACTTTGTACACTCACTTTGAATATGTGCTAGCTCTCCTTTACTCCAGAGAATATAAAGAAAACAATATCACAAGTTTTAAAATGTGTGTGTGTGTGTGTGTGTGTGTGTGTGTCCATCTTTCTAATGAAGAAAGTTACATTCACTCTCAGGTTCTTATCAGATGAGTTCCTTAGATGTAATTGAAGAAACAACAGATTCCTTGCCGATGTCTCCATTAGTTTTAGTTATTTCAGTTGAGAGCAAGGGATTTATAAAAAGAAAGTTATTATTGAAGTGTATTGCTATACTTTTTATTTATATCTCAATATTTGTTTATATTTCTATTTTTCAAGTTTGTACATAGAAAATAACTCTTTAGAATTATTTGAATTAAGGAATATTTGATTATTATAAAAGCACTCTTAAGGAACACTTTTAAATACTGTTTTTGACCAAATCTTATATTCTTTCCACATGCAATGCAAACATTCCACTACTGCAGATAATATACAGGGGTACACACGTTTGAAGTAGCGCAAAGATTGATGGACCATAAGCCGTAAATATTTTTAAAAGTCACCAAAATCTTATCTACAATCTTGATCATACAAAATAAAAAGAAGAGTTCTAAAGAAAGGGAGCTAAAATATTTTATGATCCACATCACTGCAATCCTCTAGTTTGTGAAAGAAGACCGTGCATTTTAAATTACATCCTTAATGATTTGATATTTTGTTTTCAGAACTTTATAAGCAAGACTATCCTAAGGAATTCGGAGCTTTCCTCACAAGACCAAAGCAACAGTGCATGAAATTGAACTCAAAAAGTGCCACCATTCTGTGTGACTTCTTGGCTGACACAATTTAGATATTTATAGCTTTACGAATGGGCCACTGGAGAAGAACTTGAAGCTTTCTCTAGCCAGGAAGGATTAATGAACGTGTGCACCTGGTAATTACACCACTCCATCTTCCTGAAAGCCCTCACGCTGCCTCCATGGCAGAAACTATAATGAAAATGCATTGGAAAATATCAATCTGGAATTCCACAATTTAATCTAAATAATAAAACTTGGTATCTTTTCTCTCCACACATTCCAGATGTGATAACAATATTGACAGCATTTAAATTTAAAACATAGAAGCTGAATGTCAACCTATTATTGAGCATGCCTCATTTCCAAAGTAAAGCTCATGAAAGAAAAAAGAGGTTATAAATATAGCAAAAAAATTTACAACATTCAAATGTACAACAAAGAACGCATAACTGTTTCTACTCTATTAAAACACAGCATACATTATAAATAATGTATTTACTTCAAGACAGAGGCCTTTGCAATGATTAAATCACACCCCAAGTGTACAAAGGTAAAATTTACAAGTGTAAAGGTATCTTCTAAGTCCAGTTACTTGATTTGGCTAGCTATCTTTTCTAAACTGTTACTGAAAGTAAAGGCTTACTTAATAACTTTTGCAAATATAAATAAAAGATAAATAATTCTATTTCGTTATCTAACTATATGTTAATTCCAAAATTACATGAAAAAGAGGTATAGTCATAGTATATGTCATAGTATTCAACTCAAATAACTTGTTAAAAAGAAATTTTCATCTTAAAACTTGAACGAATCAAACTTTTGACAATAGTATTTTTTTCCTCAGATAAAACACAACATAGAGGTTCAATCTGGCGTTTCTTAATGTTGGGGCACAAAGAAATTTGATATTCTAAGGAAGGCAGCAATGTACATAAAAATTGAAAAAGCTGCTTTTAAATAAAAAAAACTAGGTGCTCTAAGCAAAGCAGGCTTTTATGATAAAGTTTCATGCTACTCACACTGAATTTTAATGACTGCTTTAGTAAAGCAGAAAGAGAGAAAATTTAATGTAAGCAGTGATACTAAAAGTTAATTGCCGCCTTAACACACAGGCACCAAGATTGCCCTAGCAGGAGTCTCTTAAAAACACCTTTAAACCGCAGAAGAGGGCACAGGCTTTGAGAAAAAACAATTGCCTGTTACTGTTAAACTCTATTGTTCCCCGATGGAGTATAGAAGAAGAAAGAAATGCTCCAGAAGAGGGAAGTGGATATGAATTGCCCCCTCCAGAGGAACCAAACAAATCGGCTGTGAGGAGACTTCAAAAGCCGGATGCCCAGAAAGACTCAAAGACCTCACAGATTTGGGCTACTTGCCCTTACTGCTTTTTTTTTTTTTTTAATTTCCCCTAGAGTGATATGGTTTAACTTGAGAGAAACAATGGAAGGATGCATTTTTTGACTGCTTTGATCCCCAGCCCTTTATTCTGCCTCTAACTAGCTATTGCAATATCACTTAATCCGGACCTCAGCATTCCAAGTACCAAAGCATCTCCTCCCACCCACCGCTCACACGCTCCTGCATCAGAATAGAAGACTTACATAGAGGCTGCCAGACCCACGAAAGAGCACTTTCCTCTCAACAGATGTCTTCCGGCTTTTAGGCACACACACGCTCAGATACACTTGCCTACCTTAATAAGGTGTGCAAAAAACCTCTTACGGTCCCCACGGATGGTTTTAGTTGAAAGCAGCCAGCAATGCCTCCGCACAAAGCTTTGCCATTGCTAGTGTGAAGAGAAAGAGCTGCTGGGATGCTGAATGGCACATCAGCCAACTTTGTGTGTAGCAAAGGCTCTAAAGAAATCCTGGGCTGAAGCTCTGCTGGATCATGGATTGGACTCAATTTCACTCCACGCACAGCTTGCATTACCCAATGGAGGTTGTTTCTGGAAGCACTTAAGAGCATATTTGTCTATACGATGACAGGCCCCTTTCCTTCCCTTAACAGTTTTTAAAACACTGTGGCAAACTAGAGACCTGATACTTTAAGGAAGATCATTCATCGTGAGCTCTATGAGAGACCTTAATGGTATCTTTTGAAATCGCAGCCCCAGCATCTAGAACACAGTTAGCACTTGATAAATATTTGGCTGAATTTTGAAAGTCGAATTCATATCAGGTTCAAATTATAGTTTGCTAAATTATTTACCTACTATAATAAAAGTAAAAATAATGTAAGTAAACTCATTGATACAACATTTAGAGAGTTCGTTGAAAACAATATGCATTTTTTATTGTGCCAACAATTCCTAATATAATAACAGTTCATTATAATGGTCCATTCCTCAGTGAATGAATAGCGGACTTTATTTTAACTCATTGATATTGAATGAATAGCAGACTTTATATTAACTCATTGATATGTATTTATAATCAGCTATACATAGCATATATATACTTATTAACCATTAACCTTCTGGAGCTTTCATCAAAACCTTACATTAAACCTGGATTGAATAAAAGACTTCCATTCCTCAAGGAAGTTTTATTTCTTCTATAACAACTTCCCAATAATCCTAAATTCAAAAGCACGATCTTTACCATGTTACTTTTCTAAAACAAAATGCGAGCTGGCAAGGAGCCCGCAGATTAATTCCTGAAACTAGAGGAAAATGTTCCCAAGTGCCCTGCATCACAAGGGCTTCCCACAGACACACACCTGGAAGCAACCTCCAGCAAGCACCTGGCTATAGGCACAGGTGTGTGCACATTGGGACAGCTGAGGGACACATCTAATTTGATAGATGACATCCCTGATGTGGTAGGCTTTATTGTGCTGTTTATGACAATATCTATAGATTACAATACACTTGCTTAATAAACAGAGTGACTAAATGTACCCAAAACCAAACCAGGAAGTTAATAACTAAGTGGTGCTTAAGTATTTATGTACCACAACTGACTAGTGTGTTCTTTACTGCCTATTATTCCACCTCTAAACAGTCTCTCAAGGAAACCTTAGCTTATATACACACATTTCCCAGTTCTGAACACCAACTTTATTCATATCCTCAGGAAGACCTACCGACACCTGCAGCCTCACTATATATATATATATATATATATATATATATATATATATATATACACCCTTAAGAGGTGTTCAATAAGTATTTGTCAAATGATGAGAAAACTGATAAATGAAGGAGAAACAAACAAATTTCTATCTTCAAGATTACTATTATGGACATACAATTTTACAGGAGTTGCTACTTGGGTTGTCTATTTTTTCAATCTACTTTTCTTCTCCAAAATATAATTTGAAGTTACCTTATGGATATATTAAATTTGATAGAGCCTGATACTTTAGATACTATTTCAGCACCATCTTTGTAATGCTGAAACTGTAATCATTATCCAGCTTGGCAGATGCAAATGTATGTAGTTTTGAACTTTTTCCTGACTCCCTAACTATAGGATTTTACAATTGAACAAAGAATGGGGGCCTTTTATTTATAAATGATCAAAATAATTTGTAAATAGACATCCTTTCCCTTTGAGTAGCTCATAGCCAGCCAGCTCTCAGATGAAGGCGGATCAGCCCTTTCTTGACTAATGGTATGGTCTGCATCATGGCGGTTATCAGAGACTCCTGGGCAGAATGCAAATCAAACATCTTGAATAGCAAAAGGATCAAAGCAGAGCACCTAAACATTGCTCAGACCTGCTGTTCATATTTTTATGCATCAGAAAATTTGAAAGGAAAGGGAAATTAGAATTGAAAGGAAATGTACTTTCCAAAGTGTATATCATTATTTAATTTTTTAGCGTATTTATCCTTCTTGGATTACTATATTGCATCCCATTGTAAGGCAGTAGCTGAGTTGAGTGCGGTGGAGCCAAAAGATTTAAGAGGGTCTTTATTCAGCTACCTACAAGCTGTTTAAACTTGTATAAGACATTTACGTTTTCTGGCTTCAACTTACGCATCTGCAAATGCAACTAACGATACCTCATCAGAAGGTTAAAATTGAATGGATATTAAAGCAATACTCATTAAAATTTAATGCAATACAAGCTGGTTGCAGTGGTATGTACCTATAGTCCTGGCTACTTGGGATTTGAGTCTAAGAGTTTGAGACCAACCAGGCAATATAGGGAGATCCCATCTTAAAAACAAATAAACAAAACACCAAAAAATAAACAAACAAAAAGGGAATCCAATACAAATCACCTGGGGATATTCTTAAAAATGCAGAGTCTAATTCGCTAGTCCAGAATGGTGCCTGAGATGCTGCATTTCCAATGAGCTCCCAAGTGGTACTACTACTCTCAGGATCCCACATTGAGTAGCAAATATCAGTGGAAAACACTGTTATTTTTCTAAGTGATAGGGAGTTTGTGCCCTGTTACCATTTTTATTTAGTGCATGTTTCTCTTTAACATGTACTCAACCAACAATTACTGGATACTTATTTTATGGCAGGTGTTATGTACATCATAGGGATTTTACAGTTTATAAAGATAATGTCTTCTCCTAGGGAAGCTTTCAATGTATGAGAAAATGAAAATCATTTACCACCACAAACAGCTTGGGCATGGATGACCATTGCTACCTATCCCTATTTTACTGACTATGTTAACATGATTTACCTTTGCATTGTCTTAGTTAGCATAACTTTCTTATTCCAGAAGACTCTTGCCCAGGCAAATGACTTGACTGTTCATTACAGTGACTTCCTCAAAGTCCCATCAACTCTTCAACAGAAAACGTCAATATAGAGTTCACACCCTAACGCCCCCTAAGCCTCTTGCTCAAAATCTTTGCTCTGCTATTTTAACCAAATCTAAGTTGTAATATCATGATCTTTACTCAATCCTGATTGTGGTCCTATACTGAAAGACCCATCTTAAATCAAACTTCAGATTCTCAGTAAAATCCTACCTCATCCTTTCCCCTTGTGAAACACTACCAAAGCTCTGTCCAGGTGGTAGTCTTCCTTACCTTAGTAAGCAATAAACTCACCCCTGTCTTATCATAGACTATGTTGGTGATGTTTAGAGACCCAAGATTACACATATATAAAAGATAGACATGTGAATCCAAAGCATGTTACAAGGAGATAAGCAGTGGTGTCAAGGGGTAGATTAAGAGACTCTAGCCCCCGTATTGGTCATCATAAATAAAAATCCAATTTAATTATAATCAGTATGTTTTTCTCTGAAAACTTAGTTTTACAAGAAATCCCCTATCCCCCTCTTCTTTACTCACCCAGGCATTCTGATGGCATCACTGGTGCCACCACTGACTATGATAAAGTATGTGACAGCTTTATGTCCCCTTACTACACTGGAAGCACATGAGAGAGACATTAACACAGACTAAGGGAGAATGGGAAATAATGGGAAATCTTTTGATGGATGTGATGCCTGAACTAAGACTTGAAGGAGGTCCAAAATTAGGGGAAATCTAGCATCCAGACAGACAATGCAAGATCATGGCATTTTCAGGGAGAAACACAAATTTGTGGAAAAACCCAGTTTCTGGGAATAGTGGGAAAGAAACTTGGGATCCAATCATGAAAGAACAAGTCTTTCCTGTCAAGTTAAGTAACTTTATTGTATTGCTACTCAAACTGTGCTCTATAGGCCAGCATTATTACCATAACCCTGGGCACTTGCTAGAAATGCAGAATCTCAGGCTACACCCTAGACCTACTGAATCAAAATCAGCTCATTAATAGGCTCCCCAGTGATTTTAATGTACATCAAAGTTTGAGAAGCACTGCTCAAAATAATATTCTGGGGGCTCTGAGAATCTATTGAAGGATTTTAAGCAGAAAAGTGACATGATTGAATTTGCATTTCTGAAAAAAAATTACTCTGTGTCCATTCATTCCTTCAGGATATATGTGCCAGGCATTGACCTAGGAACTGTGAATTCAGCACTATTTAGAGTGGATTAGATGAAGCTCCCTATTCAGTGTTCATTCAACAAACATTTACTGCATGCCAACTCTGATTTGACTTCTCCAAAAGCTTGATTTAGAAGCAATCCTACACTGATGGCTATGTTTTTAATGTAGTCAACCTTTGTTGGCCAGGACAAATAATTGTTGAGAATGTCCTAGCACACTGTACTCAGAATTGCTTAACACTATCAGGCTGTTGGCTCAAACATGAAAGGTTTTGTTGATATTGTTTTATAGAATTTTTATTGCAAGGATATTTGCTGTATTGGAACTTGACCCACAGTACAAGTTGTAGTACAAGATACCAATCAATATTGGTTTCTTAAATGAACAATATGAGAAGTAGAGTTTGCAAATCCAAACTTTAATATTAGAGATGATAAGATCAGTACCATTTTTTGCTAACTTATGCAGAGGATTGTCCTTTGGTGAATGAAAAGGAAAACAATAAATTCTAAGTATGCAGAGTCTCTGTCTTTTTAATAATAGTCAACATGTTATTGGAACTCTCATGGACTTTGTGTGAGCAGCTCTGGAAAGTTAGCCTATTTCATGCATGTGTTATTCTTGCTTCCTATATGCAAACATAGTAAAAGACAGTGGGCAATGGGCTTTCAGATTTACTTTAGCTATTCTGGGTTGCTTTGACTGACTGCCTGTGATGTACCACGTTAGAATCATTATATGGAAGTGTAACCACTATGGATAAATATAAAGCCACCATGTTTCTGACTTAGTTCCTTTGTAGCTGTAGAAACATTGAATTTAGTTCAGAAGTGCGACTCTCAAATAACTGAGTTTGAATCTAAAACCCTTAATGGTGTTCTCATAGCTTCATAAAGTTTTGGGGCTAGGGGGCCCTAGACATGGACATCTGGAAGATTCTTTGAAGGAACAGAGATTCAAGAGGGCCTCCCTAAGAGGCCCTTGCAATGGAGTGGGACTAGGATGTAATGTTCAGCCTTCTTTCTGACATATGACTCCTACCACAGGCATGTGTTTATGATTTCCACATTACTCATTCTGGATGATAAGATGCTGTTGTGGGAAAACTGTGGCTCCAGAGGCAACCAGATAAAGGTTCAAATACTGCCTACAATACTCATCAACTGGGGAACTTTGTACGTGATTGTGAGTTTCTTTTACACTCATTTCTTTCTTTCACATAACAGCAATGATAATAATATCTATCTTGTAGAATTGTTTTGAATATTAAATATAAAATTGGCAGAGCACGGTGGCTCATGCCTGTAATCCTAGCACTCTGGGAAGCTGAGGCGGGAGAATAGCTTGAGGTCAGGAGTTTGAGACCAGCCTGAGCAAGAGTGAAAGTAGCAAAGTAGCAAGTAGCAAAAATTTTCTACTAAAAGTAGAAAAATTAGCTGGGCGTGGTGGCATGAGCTTGTAGTCCAAACTACTCTTGAAGCTGAGGCAGGAGCATCACTTGAGCCCAGGAGCTTGAGGTTGCTGTGAGCAAGGCTGACACCATGGCACTCTAGCCCAGGTGACAGAGCAAGACTCTGTCTCAAAAAAATAAAAAAGTAAAAAAATAAAAAAAGATTAAATACAATAAAATGTATTCAGTACTTGGCACTTAATAGACTTCAATAAATATTATCAATAGTTTATTTCCCCACTCACTTCTTGGTTACTAAAAACCCCTGTAAAATACAAATTTACCTAAGTCACAATAGCCACTGACATTTTTAAACAAATGAGTTAACTGAATTGGGAAGCCAATTATAAAGAATAAACCCTGAGTGAAGAGGATGTGTATTATATTTTCTGAAGTTTGTGAAAGAAAGACCTCTCCAAAAGGAGGACTTGCTTGAGATGCCTGAAATCCAAGAAAACAGTAGACCCCAATTTTCAGAACCATTAAATGTTAGTTAGGGCTGAAGATATCATCAAACCATCCATTCTACAGATGAGGGGACTGAGGCTAAGTGAGATGAAATAACTTGCCGGATTGTAACCTAGTGAATGAGAGGCTTCAAAAAGGAAGGGATAAAAAGGTGAAGACAGATGGGAAATGAAGGAGAGCTACAATTCAAGATGAAAGTTTGTATCCCCATTGTCTCTGTCCTCTCAGTAGGAGTCATTCCTCAGAGTCAATCAGTGACATTCTTCAGTCTCCCATATGGAAGTGCTGGAGTGTGCCCAGGATACTGTGCCATGAAACACTCAAGATCCTCTACAACCATGAACATGGAGGAAGAATGGCATATCCTTGTTGCTCTCGTTGTGTGGAAAACTCTCAGAGACTTTCAGACACATGTCTTTTCCATACTGATCAATGAAGATGAGTCACCAGAAACAGCACAAAGTGGCACCTTTTGTACTACATTAACAAATCATTTTAAAGACTGCCATGAATTTGAAGCAACAGGCATTTTCATGAAGACCCTGCCTGAATAGCTATGTGTTCCAAGAAGACATGACTTTGAATGGTGTCTCCACATAGATGATTCTCAAATGTATATCTCCAATCCAAACGTCTTCCCTGAATCCCAGACTTAATTCCAACTGCACTTTTTATAACTTTACTGGGATGTTTAATAAGCTTTCAAACCTAACAAGCCTTAAACTAAACTCTTGCTTTCACCTCTACCACTCTACCATCTAACCTGATCCTTCCACCATTTCTCCATTTTATTCACCCTATCCACCTTGGAGTCATCCTGTACTTTTCTCTTTCTTTCACATCCTACACCCCATTAATCAGCACAGTTGGTAGTGCTACCTTATAAAGATATCCAGAATTCATCCACTTCTCATTGCCTCCACTGAAAGCATCTGGTTTAGCACCAACATCATTTCTCACTTGAATTATTGCAATGACCCCTCTGCTTCTTTATTAGCTACTCTACTATCTGTTCACTTGGTGGTTAGAGTGATCTACTAACGCCTGAGTCAATTCATCTCACTTCTTTCCCCAAATAATGAGTCAATTTATACAAAATTCTTGAAATGATAAAATCATAGAGATAGAGAACAGATTAGTGGTTGTCAGGTATTTGGTATGGGGATGAGATGGGTGTGACTATAAAGAGGTAACTTGAGATAGTTCTTTTGTAATGATAGAACCATTCTGTATCATGATAGTGGTAGTCATTACATGACTTTATACATGGCATAAAATTGCATAGAAGTACATACATAAATGAATGCATGTAAAAATTTGTGGGTTCTGAATATGGCCTGTAGAATATACCAATATCAATATCTCAGTTTTGATATTATATATAGTTATATAAGATATAGTCATTAGGCAAAGCTGGGTGAAAGGTATTCCTTATCTTTCTGAACTATTTTTTGCAACTTCCTGTGAGTCTATAATTATTTAAAAATAAAAAGTTTTAAATATATTGAACATACATTCCATTCCTCAAAACTTTGCAGCTGCTATTTTTCTACCTGGAATGCTCCTTTCTCAAATACGTAAATAGTTACTTCCCTCAGTTTGTTGAGATTTCTGTTCAAATGTCACCTTATAGAGGTCTTCCCAGATTGCCACATATAAAACATCAATTTCCTGTCAGCTGTTCACTATGCCCTATAGCTTACTTTTGCTTTCTTCTTAACATTTTCATTTCAAATACTACCTATTTATTTATTTCACACTTTTTAAACTTATTAGTATATGAGCTCCTTAAATAGGAACTTTGTCTCCTTTTTGTTATCCCTGTACCTAAGTTAGTACATGGCACAGAGCAGACAATAAATATTTGATGAATGAATAAACGAATAAACAGGTAAAGCTACCAGAAGGGACAGTCATGCAGATTAGTTTAATGGCAAAACTTGGTCTGACAAAATTACTCACACTCGATAGTATTAAAAAAAAAAAAAAACTGGGAAAGAGAAAGAAAACGTTCTTGCTGCTTCTGTGATGCAAAGAAAAACAAATCACACATTAGCAGCTGCTTTTTTTTTTTTTATAATGCACTTGAGTGTTACCATGTAAAACTGTATTATGGATATAATACACCACACATGTATAAAAATAAGTAACTTTCCTGGGAAGAATCAATACAGATAGTCCCCAGATTACAAATCGGTTGTGTTTTGCACATTTGAAAGGCAGCTGTTTAATGATCTGCTAGATGCTCTCT
This sequence comes from Microcebus murinus, assembly GCF_040939455.1. Lineage (NCBI taxonomy): Eukaryota > Metazoa > Chordata > Mammalia > Primates > Cheirogaleidae > Microcebus > Microcebus murinus. The sequence continues at coordinate 106,644,762 of NC_134136.1, forward strand.
AACCTTTCTCACTGGGTTCACTTCACCCATACATGTGCATTCAGCCATACCCTGTCCCCTGGAGTCAAAACTGTTTGCAACCAGAGGAAGTCAATGTGGTTAGATTTCATAGATTGGCCCACAAAATAATATTTCACCTATAAATGAGCTGAAATATGATATAATGCTGGTCTGACTCTGCATGCTGTGAGTAGAAGTTCAAGTGCTTAGAGTCACATAGCATATAACAGTGTATTTACATGAGAAATGCAATATTATTTATGGATGGAAGTGTGGGTTTTGAAGTCTGATACAATGTGGAATCAAACTCTCACTCTGACACTACCTTTGTGATCTTGGCCCAGTTTCTTAACCTCTTGAAGCCTCAGTTTCCTTATCTGTAACTTGGAGATAATCATTGAGAGTACCTTCCAGGATTGTTTTGAGGATTAAAGCAGATAAGTGTTCAGAACACAGCTAAAGTCCCATAACAGTGCATCCTATTATATCTGGTTTTTTAAAATAGGTCAAGTTACAAATGATGTTTTATATGTCTTGGTAACCTAACAGTCCAATATAGCCCCTGGTACACTGTTAGTGCTGAATATATGTCTGGTTAATGAATACTCAATAAGTACAGTGATTCACATATTAGAAAGAGATGAATATAAGGATTGGCAAGAACACCTTTAAGTTTTGTGAGTCCATCTCTCTCTAATATTTTGCTTTCACCTTTCTCCCATTCCCTTCTCATTCTCAACTCACAGGATTGCTAAAGGATCTCTCTTCCTCTGCCCCTCCTTGTCCACCAGTGAAAAGAGCATTAGAGAAATTTAAAATTACAAACAATTCACCTTGCATTTTCTTCCTTTGGTTGGAATTTTTGTATCGATATTTAGTAAAAGACATTTAATGGATGTTTTCATTAAAAAGGAACAAAATTCCCTCTTTTATATAAGAAACGTATGGGTTCCCCACTGTAGCATCCTTTTGACATTAGTATGTAGGCTCTTACCTCCAGCCTGGGGCCTGCCCCATCTCTGAAGACCTTGTTGGCCCAATGATGAGAATATGAGTAGCCCTACAATAGTTGTTCATTGGCACAATTTCTTGGCCTGCCCTGATGAATCATCTCTCTTGAGGAGTTTTTAGTCCATTGGCCCATTCCTGTACAAGGTGCCTTACCTGATTCCCAGGCACCCAAGCGAGACTGCTGATACCCAATGCTAGAATAACACATGCAGTTTTGATCTCTAGAGTTCTGGGCAATGATCCCACCTATTTATCCCACCTCCTCATGGCCCCCCAACACTGATATCTTGATTGTAGTCCTACCATATGAGGTTCTTATCCTCCTCTCCCTCTTGAAACAAATGTTAGGAACCACTGATCTTCTCGTTGAAAGAGTTTAAGCAGTTTCCATAAGCTCTAAAATAACTTTAACAGATTGGCATCAAATCAAGCTCTGGCCAATTACAGTTTTAAAAAAATCTAAATTCCCTGAGGGAAAGTGGGAAAGTATGGAAGTGATGTTAAGAAAACACTTGGAATATCTAACAAATTGTTGCTTAATATTTAACCTAAATTTTCCCTGCTGGGCTCAAGCTGATTATTTTCCTGCCATTGGTAGCTAGTGCAAATAATTGGTCCCTCTCCACTTTATTGCCTCCTTGAACTATTAAGTCTTCCCTTGATGTTTTCTCATGCATGAACATGCCAGTACCACTTACTCAGATCTTGCAAATAACTTTCAAAAATTATCAGGCCCAGATAAACTATACAAAATATGCTTCAGTCTTTATCAAATTTCCTAAACCATGTATAGTATGTCTGTCCATGTCACCCCATTCCTTTCTCTTTTTTTCTCTGTTTTACCTAGCTGGTAACTCAGACTGTGTATTTCACAATTCATACCTGCTTTGAGCTGATTAGTTGATCTGTCCTTGGATGTCCTAGAAAGATTTATACTCTTTTAGACCCCGGATATGAATTTTGTAGGTTCATATCTATGGAAGGATATAGACCTCTACCTTAAATGCACTAGACATTAATGGATAAATTCATAACTGGCCACGGTACCAAGAAATACAAAATCTTCTTCTCTTAAAGCAGGGCAGCCTCTGGGATGGCGAAGTCCCTGAAGGTGACATGAATTTGTCAAAAACAGAGGGTGTGAACAGGCCCCATTATAGTTAATTATTTTAGAGCCTCGTTTAGAAATCACTGCCTAGAGAAATTAATTGATCTGTATAAGCTTGCATTATACATATTGCTTATCACCATATATAATTTGTGTTATATATTTGTCCCTCAAGGTCCAGAGGGACAAAGCATCTTTACAGTCTCCCAACATGTACCTTCCTGTGAGAACCAAAGTAAGGCCAAAAAGGGGGATAATTTTTTTTATTCATCACCTAATTCACATTGCTTGTACCTTGACTATTTAACACCTTAAGTGTATCGGGTTCGTGGCTTTATAAGGCTAATTGATTTCTTTAGTACGTATCATTTCTCATTCTTCCTTGATTTTCTTCCATTCCATATGTTAATAATTATGTGGTATATGATAATGAAACTCAGGAATTCCCCAGGTAACTTTGGTTAAATACCAACCATTCATTTAAAAATTGAAAACTGATCTGGTAGTAACAGAATAAGCACACTGCATTGTTTAACTATTAGCTGTGATAATTTTCTCTGAACCATTCTTATTCTTCCCATTGACTTCTTCAAGACTTTGGAACTGGGTTCAAGAAATGAACTGTTCTCCACGTGACGATTCATACAGTGTTAAAGTCTTAATTTTGGTCTATATATTAGTATGGTGCCCTAAACCAGCTGGCTTCTGTCACCTCAGTTAAGTCAAACATCACCAATGGCTTCCTAAAATAATGAATGAGAAGTGTAAATTCATAATAGGAGGTTCTACACATCTATATATAAAGTGATGATGGTGATCCAAGAAAATATTGACAATTGATAATGAAATGCTACAGGAGGTTTCACTGGAAGTAAGAGTTTTAATAAATGTAGTCTCTCCATTGGTCCATCTGTCTACAACCCCATGCCATCTGCCCCTTCTCTAGAGTTGCTATGGAAGAGAAAGTTCTATTACTTCAGTTTCCTAATTTCTATTTAGATAAAATACTGGTGTTATTTTGAGTTTTCATAGAAGTAAAAGTGTTGTAACATTTGTCACCTTCATTGTTTCACTTTATTGCCATTTTTTCCCTTAGAATATGCAACATTCTTTATTTGTGACATCAAAATAATGGCAACCAAGAAAAAAATTACACATATTACATCTTCTCAAACTTGAAAGAAAAATAGGAAAGAAAAATTATCAACCAAAGGATTTAATTTTAATGTGAGATAAGTTATTTGTTGCTTAATGATTTGTCCATAATCTATGCTTTAGTAAGTACCTTCTCTTTATTCTAGTTTCAACTGAAAATTGATATTGCACTATATCAATTTATATGTATAATTCTACCACACTTCTTACTTGTGACAAAGTTTTGTTTTTCTCAAAGGGAAAAATAATAAGGGTGTCAGCACCATGGGTGCTGGAATGAAATTAGAAAGTTTCATGTCTCCTACTTCTTATGCTTGTAATTTTTTTGTTGTTGTTGGCTATCAGATCTGTTTCTCTCATGTCTTCTGCAACACAATTCCCCAAATCCTTTACTAATTGGCTTTATATTTGGCTTAGCCAATGGGAAATGATGGTGAGAAACTGGCAGGTAGGAGGAAAAGAGAAACCAGAGTATTTCTTTCCATTTCTCTCTGCTTCTGGTAGTAACTCCATTAGGGGTTGCATATTCTCTAGAGTTCCATTGTTCACTGGAAAGAATTCCTCTCATTATTCCCATCTCCCAAGTAGTAGCATCCATCATAGACCAAGCTATAGTGCAGTTAGTCTGGCTCTTCTGCCCTTGTCATATCCCCTCCTTCCTTTGGTCTTAAAACCCTACAGATGATAGTGACTTCTTGCCACAGTTGCTAATCTTTGGGCTGCCTCACTCCCCCTTATTCAGCTTTTTAACTGTCTTGACACTTTCATAACATTAAATGTTTTCTACCAGACCAGAGTTTTTCAACTTCAGCACTATTGACATTTTAGGCAGAATAATTATTTGTTGTGAGAGGCTGTCCTGTGTCTTGTAGAGTGTTTAGCAATATCTTTGCCTCTGACCAATAAATATCAGTAACACTACTGCAGTTGTGACAACCAAAAGTATCTCCAGACATTACCAATTGTCCCCTGGGGTGGCGGAGAGGCAAAATCACCCATAGTTGAGAAATATTGTATTAGACTAGAGCAGCTCTATTTTCCTGACTGAATCCTGATGTATGCTCTCAAACCATATTTACACCTGTTTTCCTTTGAAATGAGACTAGAATAAGATCAGATAGTGATATCTACCTATATCTACCTCTCTATAAAACTAGTCATTTGGTAAACAATAAAAGCTTATTTGGTAAATGAATGAATAAATACTTTGATATAAAAATAACTGCGAAAATTTGATGTACCTTTCCCAAAATTAATGAATATATTATCCAACTAATCTTTAATATATTTTTATTTGATTAACCATCATAGGGCCTATGAAGTACTTCATACATTGTTATGCCTTATATACTAAGGGAAGTAAAATTAAACATCTGTTATTTTAACTGAAACAAAAAATCAGAGTTGCAAAGTTTTAGGGAGAAGAAATACAAAATAATGGTTCTTCTTTTTTTCTACCTCGCATTATGATCAAGCCTTTTTTTGGTTAGTGCTTGCATATTCTCAACAACGTATAAAGATAAAATATTTCTTCTTTTGCATTTATTAATCCTTCCTATTTTAATACTTCTGCTACTAATTTTTATTGACTTTTTCCTTAATACTAGTGACAGGACTTAAAAGGATAATTAAGTCACCCACTTTATAATTTGTTGAAGTAATATAATAGTGAATTTCAGTGAAATCACACGCAAAATTCTCTCAGTGTGCTTTGTTGCAGCTATAGGAAAGAAATACTTGATTTCACCTAAGCAATGAAAGAAAAATAAAATATGGGAAGATACTCGTTTTCAAGAGTCACTGTACAATGATAATTTGCCTACATAGACATGCATGAAATACAGTACATAACCTATATTTAAGAAGTTTTTATATTTTAAAATTCATTTTTATTCATATATTTGATGAAACATAGGCTATGTTTTAAGTATGATATTCATCTTATCAATGTGTAATGTATACTGATAAAGTACAATGTCACTATATCAAAGTTAAAACAGCTAATTTAAGAATATTAAATTCCAAGCATGTCCATCCCCCAGACGGTGCACATCACACTCATTACGAATGTATATACCCATCCCCTCCTACCCCTTCTTATCTGCCCGACACCCAATGAATGTTATTCCTATATATGCACGTAAGTGTTGATCAGTGAAACCAATTTGCTGATGAGTACATGTGGTGCTTATTTTTCCATTCTTGGGATACTTCACTTAGTAGAATGGGTTCCAGCTCTATCCAGGAAAATACAAGAGGTGCTATATCACCATTGTTTCAGAGGACCTGTTAATGCTAAACTAAGTGCCCCCACAATTACTCGTCTAGCCAGTGCTGCCTTATGTTCTTAAAATCTTGTGAGCATGTGTGTGTGTGTGTGTATACATACATACATACATATGTATATATATATAATCTTGCACTTGTGATATAACACTTTGAAAGCTTCCTTTTATATTAATATCAATGTATGTCTTCTCTCCAAATTGATTTATTTTTCCTTATGTTTCTGTTTAACATTTAAATACATTATTTGAGATGAAAGACTGTTGAAATAAAATATTTTGCATATGGAAAAAAGATTAAATTTCTCTTAATTACATAAAAGACATTCTTCCCTCTTAAGATAGAAGACAATATAATAAATCCAAAATTTTCATAACTTATACAAAGAAATATGGATGGAATTAGTAAAATAAAAGGAGAAAATTAAAGCAATCCCAATAGCCTGCCAGTGTTTTGAGCCTTAATTTAGGAAGTTATCAAATATATGATGGATTATTTAGCCCAGTGAATTGTATGGTGTCTGAAATAAGACAAGATGTGAAAAAAAGGGTTGAATTTACCTGAATGATTGGTAGACTTTGTTCATTCTAAACTCAATAATTCTTTACTAATTTGGTGAAGTATTTTTTTAATTTCTCATTGTTCATAATGATATGAGAAAAAAAGAAATAGAACTATATAGCAGATCATATGATGGATTTCATTCAAATTTAATAAGTCATCTTATTTCAAATATTTATCATTTATACTATACAGAAATAGAATTTATGTAGAGAAATGTAATAAACATTTTATTTTTGAATATATCAATACGTGAATATGCCACAGAATCTAATTTGGCTGGAATGTTCTCCCTCTCCCTTCTATGATTAGAGAACCCTAAATATCTCTAGAACCATGAAGTTTTTTTCAAGTCCCACAGCCAAAATTGTATTTGTCATCTGTGCTTCCACAGTACCATCTTCATCCTCTATTATATAGTTCTTCTGGTTTAGACTTATAATCTATAGTGCTGTGATTTTGTCAATATGCCTAACTCACACATGAGCTCACTAAGATCAGAAACTATATGTTATGCAATTTTTTGTTCATGGGGCCAGTTCCTTCCAACTTTGCTCATATATACAGGCCATTCTCAATATATTAATGAAATTGAATTGAACTGAATATTTTAATGAGTTTACATTAAGACATGAGATAAAACTTGAAAGCCTTGCATGATAATTGCAAAGCTGTGGATCAAAATAAAGATCACATGGTATCCTGAATACACTATAGTTTGAAGTTATTACAATGATCTGGGTAAGTATTTATTAGAGAATCAGATTTTGTTTTAAGGACTTTAAATGTACAAAAATATTTTTTCTTAACTCTGACTCAATTTTATTTTCAGGATGAGATTCCTGATAGTGACAGCTAAAAGAATATATATATATATATATATATATATATATATATATCTCAGATACTTTCACATTTTCAGCAGCATATGGCTTTTTAGGGTACACTATACTTATGAGCCGCTGAAGTGACAAAGAGGCCAATGAATAAAAGAGTCACTTCTCATGAGCACACTAGTATCCCAGAAGAGGCAGATTACATTCACACATGAAATAAAAATCAAGTCTTACTGAAAAATCATAAAAGAATTTTAGTAAAGCAATAGTTATAAAAAAATAAACTTTTTCCTACATATTTCTATTTTTTCTAAAAAGTCATTTATATATTAGACTAATTAATTAAAATATTTTAACTTTAAGGGTCTTTTTCCATCTAACTATAATTCCAAATGTTTACATATATGCTTTTGGGAATCAAATATTTTAATGAAAATTGAAAACTTATTTTCCTCTCCTGTTATTTGATTAATGTTCACTCAACCTTTAGTAGACTATTTTGTTCCATTTTTCTATGAAGTACTATAAGATGCTATGTGTGAATAAAGCAATATACACGATGCAGCATTGCTTTGTATTCACATTTTCAAGGTGAATAGAAATATAAAAAGAAGATACAAAGGTAAATAAGTTCATTATTAATCATTACAGAAAAAGTAGACAAAAGGCTGATAAAGTCTGCATTTAGATAAAAAAAAATCGTAATACAAGTTAGAAAATCTGTGAGTGAGTTGATTAAGCCTCATCAAAGTCATAAAAAAGGTAACTCCACATCATAATTCCCCTGCCAGAAAGAAGACACTGCAAACTTATGACTTTATTCTGTGAAAATGAGGTTGGCAGAAATACAATAAGACTGAACAATAGGTTTCCAACTGTGTTTCTAACCAGTATAATTGCATTGATTGGACCTTATCATTAACTACATTTCTAATTCTTACTTCTCATAACCAGAAAAATGAGAAATAAAAAGAAAGGGATAAATCTTTTAAGTGTTATGGTCCCTTATTATAGATTTCCCAAAACAACTGAATCATGACAACAAACGGTGAGCTCTAAAGCAGGGGTTTGCAAACTACAGCCCTCAAGCCATATCTAGACCACTGCCTGCTTTTCTAAATAAAGTTTTATTGGATCGCAACCACATATCTTCATTTGCATATTGCCCATGACTGCTTCCATAGTTTAGCAGCCAAGTTGAGTAGTTGTGACAGAGTATAGTCCACAAATCCTAAAATATTTATCATTCAGCCCTTTACAGAAATTTTTTCTGATCCCTACTCTAAAACAATGTTGTCTTTTGAAGCTACGGTAAATTAAAAACAAAACTATTGCCCATATATATTTTATTTTTAAGTAAAATAACTTTTCACCTTCCATAGATTTTCTTTTCCTGGAAGGAGCTTAGCTTCCAAATTCAAGAAACAGAAGTAGAAGCGCTCTAGTAAGTGTGGTTGGTTACATGAATAACTTGTGAAGGTTTGGATATACTTCCTGGCAATATGCAATGTTAGTAATACAGAAATATGTCTGCCTTGTACTTTTAAAGGGAATATATGTAGAGCCTCTTTTGAAACTTTGAAAAAATTTATTTTCTATTCTGGAGGCACTTTAGTATGAGGAGTTGAAGGTTACATAAAAATATAACAACTAGCATAGCTGAAGTGGTTATTCTCTAGGGAAATATTTGGCCCCAAGACAAGACATGTTAGAAACACATAAGCAAATAAAATTGGCCAGTATAAACATAAACTCACATATACTCATGAAGATATATGCTTGAACCTACTACCTCAAGCAAGTCGATCTTCATGGATCCTAGTCTATTTTCTAGCTTTTAAATCTTCCTTAAAGATTACTCTCAGCTGCTTTTGAATTTGAAGTTTTATGACCACATGCATAGCCTTTACTTTTTGTACGTGAAATTCATTTCATGATTCCCACTGTGTGCTTCCATTAGATGGCTATATATGTGAACATATGTACCTACGTAAATCTTTGTGAAACGTGGGCATTACTATGGGGGGAGGGAGAAGTCTCATGTTAATTAAGACATTTACCTTAAACATCGCAAGCAGGAGAATTAGACAAAGAATAAACTCAACTGAAGTATCAAATGGTATGCTTCAAAAAGAAGGGAACTAAATAACTCATCCTCTTCCTAACACCCTTATAAACATCCTGATTCTTTGTCCTCCCAACATACAAAGCTAGTTCCTTTTTATGGCCTTTGCACCAGGTGTCCCTTATTACCTGGAACAATTTGCCCCCAGATTATTACCTGGCTGATCCCTGTTTGTCAATCAGATCATCTTCAAAATCACCTTCCCAGTGAGGTCTTAACACAATTTTTAAGATTTTTCTCTTTAATTCTCTGTATAGCATTTCCAACTTACTGATCGTTTTTCCTCTCTCAGATTGTTTCCCAGCTCCGCTTACTAAAATCTAAGCTTCATGAGAGTAAAGACCTATGTTCTCTTGCATATAGTGTGCAGGACATTGATTGGAATTATAGTGGGTACTCAATATATTAATGAATACATTTATCTTAGAAAGAAAGCTGGATCCACAGCCCAGTGGTCCAGATGTGGTGCTAAGCATGAATATAAAAGAGGAAAACATTTTCTTTTTCTATCCTCAAGGTGCTCCTAATCTGGTTGGGTTGACGATCATGTATAAGTCATACAATTGTACCACTTGAGGAACTATCCATTCGGTTTATCAACTAAGTATTATTGTATTATTTTATTAAAAATAATCATACCAGCAAAGTAGGGATGGTGGAGTCAAGGAAGAATTATTATAGGTGGCATTTTAGCTGAGGGAGGTAGGTAGGCAAATGTTTGTCACAAGTGAACTTGTGAATCACAAGTGACATGAAGTGTTATGGCATGTTTAGGGGAAGATGCGGTCACATTTCTTCTTGATATCTACATGCATTTCTCTAACTGCCTACTCAATACCTCACTTAGAAGTTTCTCAGGTATCTCAAAATTAACACATCTAAAATATATTCACCCTCTTGCTCAGCAAATCTTTTCCTCTCCCCTTATTATTCATTTAACCACTCATTATTTTATCCAATATGTAATCATTCATCACTTATTTTCCCATTTTAATAAATGGCAGTGCTGTCTCCCCAGGTAAATGAAGTCAGAAAATGGAAATCATATATGACTGTTTCCTCAGACTCTACCCTACAATGGTTCAACCTAACACCCAGCCCTGTCAATTCTACCTCCTGCAATTTTCTCAGATTTGTCCACTTCCTTGCATTCTCACTAGCACAATTTTAGGCAAGACTACCATCACTTCTTGCCAAGATTGCAATAATAACCTCTATTTTCCCTTAAGACCTGCTCCTCTCTGAATGATTCTCCACACTGCATAGCAAAAAAGTCTCTGAATCACAGCTCTCATCATCACTCTTTCCTGTTGACCACCTGCCAAAGTCCTTCTGTGCAAAGAAAAAATGTTCAAACAAGACCCAAAAGAACCTCCAGTATCTCGCCCCATCTCCTCTTCAGCTTGATCTCTTGACCCTCTTCCAAACATAATCTTCTGTCACACACTTTGTCCCTTTAATGTTTGGCACTCTCATTCTTAGATCTTTTCATGTGGTACTCTCTCTGCATAGAAAATTCTCCTCTACCTTCACAATGTTTTTGTGTGGTCAGTTCTTATGTGTCCTTCAATTCCCTGCCTAAATATTAATTATACACAGAAACTTTCTTTGACCCAGATACTAATTCAGGTTTCTAATCCTGCCACCACTGGTTCCCACCTCCCTCTCCCCCCCTCTCTCTCCCTCCCTCCATCCCTCTCTGGAGATTCATCTTAGCTGATTACTTGCCTAAAGTCTGATATTCCTGCTGGGATCATGTCTGTCATATTCACTTTTATATCCTCAGCATATGGTTATAATAAATAATAATAATTACCGAGGGAGCAAAACACCTATTTGTTAGATGAACGACTGTGGTGTGAATGGAAATGAAATTATATAAAATAGTAAAATTATAAAACAGTGATAAAAATGTTGATGAAAGCCAGATTATAAATGGCTCAAGAAACATTTCAGAGGCTGTACTGTTAGGACTTACATAGAGATTTGAGCAAGAAAGGGTCAGAATGAATAGAAGTCTTTGATGAATGAAGTTATATTTTTTTTCAGAGAATGGTAGAATGATAAAGTCTTCAGCTAACATAAGAAATGCAGGAGGAAAAACAACTTTGGGGATGTTAAAAATGATTGACATTTTGAATTGATGTGACATTCAGGATATCCAAGTAAAGACATCTAGTAGGCATGTAGAAATCTGTCTTATGGGAAGAACACTCTCTGAATCAAAAGTCTCAAGGACAATTTTTACAATTAATGCCAACAAATTATTTTTATGTATACTAGAAATAGTGATGTGAAATGTATTTATGAGGTTAACTGCTATTAAGAGCAGAATAATATACATTCCTTTGTTTTTTTAATCATATATATTTAAGGTATACAACATGATGTAATGAGATACATATGTATAGTAAAATGGTTACCATAGTGAAACATATTAACATATCCATCATCTCGCAAAGTTACCCATTTTTTACTCTGTGGAAAGAGCAGCTATAATCAACTTATTTAGAAAAAATCCTGAATGCAATGTCCTGTTATTAACTATAGTCCTAATGTTGTACATTAGATCTTTCAACTTATTCATCCTACATATTTGCTACTTTCTATCCTTTGACTTACATCTCCCCATTTCCTTTTGCCTACTCTGCCCCTGATAATCACTGTTTTACTCTATATTTCTATATATTTAATAGTTGGGATTTTTAAATATTCCACATACAAGTGAGATCATGAAATACTTTTCTTTCTGTGTTTGGCTTACTTCACTTAGCATAATGTCTTTCTGTTCCATCCATGTTGTGGCAAATGGTAGATGCTCCTCCCATTTTAAGGCTGAATGTATACACATATACCCCACTGTCTCTTTATTCATTTGTCTACTGACAGACAACTAGTTTGTTTCCATATCTTGGATATTGTGAATAGTGCTGCAATAAACATGGGAGTGCAGATATATTTATAAAGTGGTGATTTCATTTCCTTTGGGTATATACCCAGGAGAGGGATTGCTGGATCGGATGGAATAGTTCTATTTTTAATCTCTTCAGGAATGTCTATACTGTTTTCCACAAAGGCTGCACCAGCATTTCCACTAACAGTGTACAATGGTTACCTTTTCACTGTACCCTTGCCAACACCTGTTATCTCTGGACTTTTTGATAATAGGCTAATCTAACAGGTGTGAAATAGTGTCTCATAATGGTTTAATTTGGAAGAGGTGATTGTTCTACCAGATGTGCAGACATCAATGCAGGAGGGAAGAAACATGAAAAAGCAAGGAAATATGACACCATCAAAGGAACATAATTCTTTCAGTAACTGACCCTGACAAAAAGAAAATTTATGAATTGCCTGAAAGGAATTCAAAATAATGATCTTAAGGAAACTCACTGAGATACTGGAGAATATAGACAGACTATAAAATCAGGAAACAATTAAGGATATGAATGAGAAATTTAACAAATAAATAGACGTTATATAAAAGAACCAAACACAAATATTAAAGCTGAAGAATTAATTGAATGAAATAAAAATATGATAGTTTTAACAATAGACTAGATTAAGAAGAAGAAATAATCTCTAAACTTAAAGATAAGTATTTTGGGCCCGGTGCAGCGGCTCATGCCTGTAATCCTAGCATTCTGTGAGGCCAAGGCGGGCGGACTGCTCAAGGTCAGGAGTTCAAAACCAGCCTGAGCAAGAGCAAGACCTCATCTCTACTATAAATAGAAAGAAATTAATTGGCCAACTAATATATAGAGAAAAAATTAGATGGTCATGGTGGCACATGTCTGTAGTCCCAGCTACTCAGGAGGCTGAGGCAGTAGGATCTCTTGAGCCCAGTAGTATGAGGTTGCTGTGAGCTAGGCTGACACCCCAGCACTCACTCTAGCCTGGGGCAACAAAGTGAGACTCTGTCTCAAAAAAAAAAAAGATAAGTATTTTGAAATTACCCAATCAGAGAGCATAAATAAATAAATAAATAATAAAAAAAAGAAAAAGAGTTAAGATAGCTTATGGGACTTATGGGACATCATTAAGTGAAAAGGCATCCATATTATGATATTTCTAGAAGTAGAAGAGGCAAAGATTGGGACAAAAACTTACTTAATGAATAATTGCTGAAAACTTTCCATGTCTTGATTCAAACCAAAGAACCTCTCCAAGGAACATTAAAATTCAAATTAATTTCTTTGTAATCTATTGACTACATATCATTAGCTATCCCACAGAAACCCCAGGAACCCTTTTACTTTTTCCTTACATTCCTCTCTCCTAAAGTAACTCCTAAATATAATTTTAAATAGCCTCATTATGTCTAGTACCAAACCATGTTGGGCAGTATCCATAAAACATATTCATTTAAGTTACAACACAAGCCAGGCACTAACAGCTACAAAACACCTTACTTTCTTTTTTGTAAGTTATTTTATAATATTAGATGTGGTGATGAGGAGGAAAAAAGAAATAAAGCATAATGGCCCTTCCAGGTATCAGAATTTTCTTTTGGAGAATTTGTTTTTATTCCTTTGGTAGTTAAAAACAAAAGCCAAGGTAATGATCTGAGTTCTGATAATGAGTGTGTTGTGCCCAAAATGTCTCATGAATAAAAGGTATTTTTACCATGTCTAGGTTAACATTACTCAGCTAGAAGAATATCACCTTTATTAAACCCGTTACCCTAAGTAAAATTCAGGAATCAAGTCAATGATAGATGGCCATTTTGGTGCCTGAATCTTAGGTAAAAATAAGACAACAAGAAATAAACCCTGTTCTTTCAAAGAAATAAACTTCTTTCCTGGTGTTAAATTGTAAAAGGACTAATTCCCAGAGGAGCATACCTTGGTAATATTGACCATCTGAAGATATTAGATTATTCGGAAATATACATCAACTATAAAAAGTGATTTTTAATGATTTTCTTGATTGATATCTGATGGAGTCTAAGTACTTAATGTCAAAATAGAATCATGGTATTTTACTGTGTGGAAGGTAAGTTAATGTAGCCCAGGCATGTAAGTTGGTGGTATATGAAACAATCCAAGAGTTTCCAAAGGGACAATGGATTCCTTGGAGTTACAGAATCACAGAATTGTAGGGTCAGAAGTTCCTTAGAAGCAATCATCTTGTTGTAGTATCACCCTGAAATATTATCTCCAATGAAGTTTTTGATAGGGGTAGGATTGCAGACAATTTGAAGCTCTACTTTTTATGAAATTCTGGTGAGCTATAATTGATAAATTTGACATGCTTTGGATAACAGATGAGTCAGTGGTTAATAGCATACTGTTAGGAAACTTGAGAAGCCTGACATGTGTTAGTACCAAAATGAAGACCTTCCCAATTTGATAGAGAGGTGGGTTGGGAGGCTGCCTTCAAACTGAGTTGGGACCTTCCTGAAGAAGGAGCTCTGAATATGTTTAAGCATCACTGAGACTTCTGAGGGGAACATTTCAGGATGATGGTTTTCCATCCCCACAATGTATACATTATGTCATGAGTCTTTTGTTGCTCATAATAGTTGAGGTACAGATCTTTGCAAATAGTTTCACCTTCTACAAATGGGAGCAAATTCAAACAATAACACCAGTCTCATTTGTATTATGCTTTTTTTGAGAGTGAGAAGTATGTAGAAATTGCCCATCATCCATACTATTTCATGTGAGCTATAGTCAATGGTGTACACTTAAGGTAGGGTAAAGATTTTATATGCTGGGAGAAAATATGGCCAAATAATGCTGCTATCTAACAAGAAAGCTGTTTTTCACCTAGACCATTTTCCAAGTAGGCATTAAGAGTTGATGGATACAGTCACATGAAAATTGTAGCAGAGCTTCTATGGAAATTCTGATTGGATATATCATTGCCTTCTGCTCAGCCTGCTAAAATAATTTGAAAACAATATTCTATTGTGTGAGATATTTCAGAAACCAACCAAATTTTAAATGTATTTGTCGAGTTGCTTAAATGAACAGACATTATTACTTGAGTATAGTTTTCTTTTATAATAACTCAGAATATTATGGACTTTAAATGTCAATAGTTTAATATTTAAACCTAAAATCAATTGCTTTGACATTTGTGGAATACTGCGTAACCTAATATTTCTTGATAACTTTAGAAGAGCTAATATGATAGGAGGCAGATCTAAAGTGTAATATGGAATTCAGAATTTATAACAGAAAAGGAGACAGCAACATGACAAGGAAATTACTAAAAGCATAGTATATTTTCCATGCGAAAATATATTTCTAGACCAATTTCAAAAGAACGATATCTTAGATTCCTCTCTGTTTCAAAAAGATAAATCTCCCTCCCACTTGAAATACATTCCACCTTTCCTATAATTACTTTCTTCTCCAAAATTGCAATTATACAATTCTTATAATCTTTTACTTTTCAAAAATAATGGAAATGTAAATTGGGACTTAAGTTGCATTTAGTTTCCAGTTTAGCATTTGAATCTTTGAAAATAGCCTAGCCACAGGCAAGGTGCAGCTGAAAGCTTCAATGACAGCAAACCAAAAAGGGGAATCCTGTCAGCTTTGAAATATAAACTGGTGGTTTGGCTTCCAGCAAAGCGTTGTCCATTAAACTCTTTCTCTTGTTCCTCTCTCCCTCTAGCTTTCTTCAACTGTCAGAGCACTGAAATGCTAATAATTCTACTCCAGGAAACATATTCCACATCATTTCTATAAAATCAAATGAAAAGCCTTAAGACTATACTATCATAGAAACTACTCCTTATTTAACAGATTTTATTTCATGTCTAACTTTATATATACATGTTACATTATATATCTATACCTGTATCAATATATAGAAACACTTTAAAGCCTCATTATGTGTAATAAAACTCTAACATCTTCTTAAGCTATATTGTAGTTTGTAGTGTTATCTGGATGATGCATCATTATAAACTTCAAAAGGAGAGTAGATATGAGAAGATTCCTATGGTTCTGGTGAGACCTTACAACCCCCTACACAAGTCTTTAGAAAAACACACAAGGGATGTCTAGAAAGTATTCAGCCATTTGTTAATATAGTTTTCATATTACATGGCTGGATACTTTCTGAACAGCCCTTGTATATGCACATAAACAATACATATGGCATCAATATTTATAACCAAAAGTTTACATTAAATATATGTGTATATATATATGTAGTATATATGTGTGTATATATGTACACAAAATGTACTAGTAAGATATTCAATATATTCAACACCTAACACAGTGTATGGCACATGATATGTCCTTGATATTAAGCCAATAAATCAGTAAGTACATAGAAAAAACAAGTAGTCTATTCATTTTACTTTAAGTGGTATTTGGTTATAATATCTGACAAAAGTTAGTCATATCTAATATTTTAAAATAATTTAATGGGTAGTTTTACCCTATAAATTATCTTTTCCTCTTCTTTGTCAGGTACAATTTGTTAAATATTGTGTATAGCTTTCTTTCTTCTTTTACTTCAGTAAATTTAGAGGGTACAAGTGTTTTTTGTTACACAGATCAATTACATAATGCCAAAGTCAGGGCTTTCAGAGTACCCATCACCAGAATAGTACACATTGTAACTGATTTGTGTAGCTTTTTCACAAATTTTACCAGTCTAATTGGGGGAAAGGAAGAGAATGAACACTATTCTTCTTCTAAACATTCATATTTCTTTGAATCTTCACAAGGATCCTAGAAAAGAGGACCTTTTTGCAGGAAAAAAAAAAGAGTAGAGTCTTTGAACATCTTGCCCAAAAGGTAAAGCCAGAGTTTTGAATCCAAGTCAGTCTAATTCCAAATATAAATCTCTTCTTCAAACCACACTGTCTTCAAGGACTGTATTTTCTTATTTCTCACAAACCCTGCAAACTTATTCACAATGTTATCAGAAGCCTGGACATTCAATCAATGCCAACTTTGAACAAGTGAAGCCTTTAAGTCTTGGGTGCTGTCAAAGTTCTCCAGTGGGATATTTCTGTTTACTCAGAACCCACCTGAATGAGATACTTTGGAGAAAATAAAGTGGTACACTTTAGTCAGCTGGATAAATGTTTGGATAAAAAATGAAGCCTGCTTAAATAAAGTAAAGCCCTTATTTTTGATCTATACATTTAAGTCAAATAATTACCATAAAGCTAATTCTCAAAATTATAATTACATTTTCTTTATTATATTGGTTTAGTACTGCCCTCTGACCTAGTAGTCTAAATACATATACATAGACACAATTATGTATATATATATATATATATATATATATACACACATACACACAAGAGAGCATCTAAAGTATACTCTTACTGACAAGATGGAGGTTACACTAATTTATGGATACATCAGGGCAATTTAAATTTCTTCATTTTCATAGTTTACCTCCGATATTTGCAAACTAAGCTTCATTTATATACTGTACATGCATGATGTCGAGTCCACAAACTACAAATGTTTAAATATTCTTTTAAACCTAGTACATATGATTTTTATTGAAAGCATTCTTTAAAATAGTTACTATTATACTTTTTTATTATTTTTTAGAGACAAAGTTTCACTCTGTCACCCAGGCTGAAGTGCAATAACGTGATCACAGCTCACTGCAATCTCAAACCCCTGGGCTCAAGAGATCCTCCTGTCTCCGCCTTCCAAGTAGCTGGGATTACAGGAGGGCACCACCAGACCTGGCTAATTTTTTTATTGTTTGCGTAGAGGCAGTATTTTGCTATGTTGCCCAGGCTGGTCTTGAACTCCTGGCCTCAAGCAGTTTTCTTGCATTGGCCTTCCAAAGTGTTAGGATTACAGATGTGAGCCACTGCACCCGGCCTACTATTATCTTTTAAGTAGCAGGCAGACCGTTGGAATTTTTCAGGAGCTACCAACAAATACCTACTTTTAGAGATACTGATCGGGGGTCTTCAAAGTTTCCTGCTTAAGTAACCCCTAAGAAGAATTTTGAAAAACTTGTTACCCTCTTGCAGATTTTAAAATCTACATTTAAAATTTATTTTTCATTATTAATTTAAATGATTGTAAGTGATATAATTTGAGGCACATTATAAATATATTAATAGATATGTTTATGCTTAAAAATTTTATTGATCACCTATCATATTTTTCTAAAGCAATATGCATATACAATTAATACTTTTTTCCTGTAATTATAATATCTAAGTGTAAAAAGAAACCTTTTAAATTGAGGTTATCATTATAATTATTAATAATGTATAATAGACCAAAACATATGTATATCATAAAATTTGATAAATTGATACAAATAATTTTTTTGAAAATGCATCTTTTAATAAGATGGATAGGGTTTACAAATTAATTTATGTACCTACAGAAGCATTTAAATTATTTCTAGAATAGGAAAGGCTTCAGCATCAACACTCTCTCTTATTATTTGTTTATAAAGATATAAGGGATGATAAGTCTTATTCAAATAAGTAAAGGAAATGGAAGAAATTTTATTATAGCAGTGTAAGTTAATTCTTTCAGCCCTTCCTATGGCATATGCTAAAAATATATGGCAATCTTTCATCAAAACTTATTTTTCATGATCAGCTGACAAGTTATTAGGTGTTCTCTGCTGGTTTAATTGAAAGCAAAGAGTTAGCAACCTCCTTCCTTGCAGAAAGCTGTATTGGCTAGTCATGAAAGGCATTCATGACCTTTTGTTTGAAGCCTCAGTAAGATTAGAAGGAAGGTGGAGGAAAGGTAAGCTTTTCTTTCCCAAAGTGGGAGAAGTGGTTTAGAAAGGGAAGGTGGAAGATGAGAAACAGCCTGAGATCATAATCACAGGCATTTTTTTCAGGCAATTTAGTTTCAGTGAAGAGTACAAAAGAAAGTTAAAGATCTAGAAATAAGTTCATTTAAAACTATCTGTGCCTACCCCTTGGAATGTCTTCTTGTACCCCCAGCTTACTCTAGTGTGAGGCCAGCTGTTTTAAGAAATTCAGAGTCATTGCCCATGACAAGAAATATAAACTGGCATATCTGAATCACCTGATAATGTGTGCATCCACTTTCTCAGTTGTATTTCTCAGCTAAATAATTATGTGTTAAACCAAAAAAAAGTCACAGTTCTAGGGGAGATCAGCTTATTGGTAACTCCTTCTTTGCTATCCTGTAGCTTTGAATTAATTTATTTCAGCAGTAAAAGGTGTCAGTAGCAAGAGGCATTCCCACACAGTGTAGAGGCATTCAATAGGGAAGCCAAACTACTATGCTTTAGTCACCATTGCCAATAACGATCTGATTAGCCTTAGGCAACTTTCTCAACCTTCCTGACTCTCAGTTTCTTCTCAATGGTTCCCAGACTAGCTGCACTTTAGACTCACACAAAGATCTTTAAAGACATATTGATGTCTAATTCTTACCCCCAGGAATATGGATTTGATTCTCTGCTTAATTCTAATGTGAAGGCAAGATTGAAAAAGTCAAAGTTAGAATCATCATCCATATAGTCTTTCAACAAATATATAACAAATGCTTACCATGAGCATTGTTTCAGGTTTTCTGTGTTAAAATAATGTTACTTGAATAAAATAAATGCTATAATTTTATGAGTCTTAAAACAATTTATACAAAATGATGCAAAGTAGAGAAGGCAATTCAGACTATAAAGTCTTTAAAAAAAACCTGAATGTAAATAGCACAGAGACATCCAAAAATACATAGAACAGAGAAATCCAATAATGTATTGCACAGAGAAATGCAAAAAAAAAAGTTTGTTGTTTATAATGTTGCATCATGCTCTTAATTTCACATTTTACACAGCAGAATGTATCCCTTCATTTTGAAATTCAGTAGAGTTGCACAGTTCCCCTTTTTCTGCTTTCCAGAGATCTTAAAAATTAGTAATAAACAACTCTACTCAGGATACAGACCAGAATCTATTTCTTTCTTTTTACTCACGAAAAATCTAAGAAGGAAAGTAAATCAACCATTTAAATTAGCAATATCTGAAATAATTGAGCTAACCCAAAAACGAAAATTCCCCCTTGAGGTGAATAATTTTTTAAATTAAAAGGTGAAATCTGACATACCACACTGTTTTTGTTGGTATTGTTGTTTTCTTGCGTTACCCTGACACCCATAATGAAAATATGAGTGTATTTTATGTGACTGTATTTTACAGATGCATATATTTTACTCTATCCATTTCAGTCCATCTTTCCTTAATGTATTTGTTCTGGCACTTTTACTCACTTTAACTCAATTTTCTTAGGCAATTTAACTCACCATTATGCTTTATATATTTCACCTGATGCAAAATGGACTACCTGATTGATTCTGCAGTTTTAGTCTATCTTTTAGTTTATAAGTAAAGATTAATAATTAATTTTAAACATAGAGCTAAAAAAAAATCTTAGCCAGAAGGACTGTCTCCTGAAAATTATTTAATTTTCATTCTTAAATATAATAAAATACCCTGATGAGGAGTAATCAACAATTTTTATTCTAGTTTTTCCACTTGATTTGATCCTTTCATTGTGAATTCCTCCAGAGTGATGGATGATACATAAATATCTACAGCTTGAAATATGCGCATTGGGGAGATTTCAATGCATGCTGGATTGCTGTTTTACTGAAGTTTGATTTATTTGTGTGAATTATTAGCTTGATATTATAAAGTAACTCTAATTTAAATATCTAATATCTTTGCTTTTTAAATAAAGTGGTTGAAATGGACCTTTTGTAAATGTTAAGTGGGGCAATTTCTAGGAATGCAGGATAATGGAGAAAGTTCGTTGTATGAAAGCAAAGCAAATGCACAAAACTTGTGATATGAGGGGATATATCAGTAGAGCTGGTTATCAAAATGACCCTTACTTTTTTAGCAACGATTATCTAAAGAGACTTAGACACCACTATGAAATTTCTTTTCAAAAATAAAAGGTTCTTCAAAAGTAAAGAGGTTCAAGTTTTAATGTCAACTGATAAGCATAAGGAATCATCCAGGAAGAAAAAGAATCTGAAGTATTTTTGTAAAACTATGTCACAAATCAATATTTTCTACACTTTAAAGATCATCCTCTTGCTTTTCAGCCTTCGCACTTCGGAGACAGGGGATATATATGTTTATATCCTGCCTTTTTCTAAAATAAATCATTCCCGATTTAGCATCTTTTACAGAAAGGTAAACTGCAAATGTCAATTTTTATAATTGACCAGATCATACTTACAGAAAAAATGAGGAGACAAGAGTAAGAATGTCATTCAAGGCCATTTCATATATTTGTATCATAGGAAAGCATTATTTTTTTTATACTTTGTTTCTTAAAGCCATTCCTCTCCACCTACTCATCCCCTCCCCCCAGGAAGTTTGAGTCACTTTGTGAAAAGACTTACACACATTTTGTTTTTTTTTTAAAGATACATATATATGTAAAAAGTTATTCCAGAACACTGTTCTCAGAAGGGCAATAAATACATCCAAGTAAGTTTCAGCTATGAAAGTAGAAATATGAAGCTCAAGGGGAAATTTAATCACAATATGCTATCAATGAATTAAAAAGCCAGTTAGTATAAAGCCTCTAAGAAGTAAAGAAAACTTGTTTATAAAGGGCAACTGAAAACTTTTTAAGCCCCAAAGTAAAATTTGAAGAAATTTTAGAACCATATATTCTTTTTTCTTTTTTCAGCTTTCAATCAAGCACAATAAAGTTCTTGGGAAAAAGGTGTACATAGCATAAACTAGGTATAACAACACAATATTTAAATCTAAAGTTGCTACGGAATCTAAACACCTTTCAATAGTGTTCTCTAGGGTTTGTATGCAATTGAAAAGATGTTATTTCTTTGACAATTATGACATAATAAAGGCCACAGACTGAAATTACGTGCCTTTCTAGTAGTAACATAGTAAAATTTTTTACTTGGTGGCAAATGGCTCCATCAAAACAAAGTAAATCAAACACAGGCATAATATCTGTATTACATAAATATGTGTAGTTATTACTAGTGGGTATTAATATCATCTGTTGTGCTTATGGGATATTTGTTTGACCTTTTTAGTGAAATGCCTTTTCATATCATCTTTATATATTAGTATTATCAACCTCTGTTGCTCATATATTTCGTATATACTTTCTCTAAGTCTATCATTTATTTTTTAACTTGGTTTATGGTTTCTTTTACTATATGGAAGCTTTAAACTATTAGTTAATTGTCTGCCAATTTTATGTTTTATGTCATTCCAGGTTTCCAGCCTTACTATAACTCTGTCTCTCATCATAAGCATATAGCATCCTATATTTTCTTTTATCATTTATATGTCTAGATAGTTCCTTAAGCTACTAGGAATTTATTTTTATATATACTTAAAGGTACAGGTACATGAATAGTTACAAGACACCATTTATTAAATAAAATAGGCTATTCACACAGAACTGATAATCTGCATCAGATAAAATGCAGATTATCATGTTAACTGATATGTTCTCTATCTTATTTGGGTGTTTTCCTAGACACTCAGTTTTAATCCATTTATCCCATTTCTCTAGCCATATGCCAGTACAGTATGGTTTTGATTACAATCACTTCAAAGTATAGTCAATATCTGGAAGGGCAAGTATCACCACAATATGCTTCTCATTCATAAAGTTCTTATCAATTTATAAGCACACACACACAATTTCATTTTATATAAACTTTAAATTATATTATTTCCTATGTACTTTGGAATTATATTGCTCCAAAACACATCAAAAGCATTCTGATTAAAATTACATTAAATTCAGGCTGGGTGTGGTGGGTCATACCTATAATTCTAGTACTTTGGGAGGCTGAGGTGGGAGGATTGCTTGAGGCCAGGAGTTCAAGAAAAGCCTGAGCAGGAGCAAGACCCCATCTCTACAAAAAATGGCAAAATTAGCTGGACACAGTAATGTGTGCCTGTATTCCCAGCTACTAGGGAGGCTGAGGCAGGGGGATCCCTTGAACCCAGGAATTTGAGGTTGCTGTGAGCTATGATGATGACACTGCACTCTAGCCTGGGTGACAGAGGGAGATCCTATCTCAAAGAAAAAATCGCATTAAATTCAAATGTTAATTTGGCAAGCATTGCAACTTTAATGACAAATCTTAAATAATAAAATAAAGTATATCTCTATTTAGTTAGCTTTTGTTTGTATCCTTTTGTATATATTTATGGTTTTTTTCTCTGTAGGATCTATAACTTTCTCATTAACTTTATTCCTCCTTAATTTATATACTGTCATTATTATGAATGAGAATTTTTTATTTCCATTTATAAATAGCTATTAGTATGAATAAGATCTATGAAGATTTATATAAGTGTATTGTATCCATCCATCTTAACATATTTTAAAAATAATTTCTCATATTTTTTCAATTGAGTCTCCTGGGTTTTCTCAGTATACAGTCATCCTACATAATAATATTTTTATTATTTTAAAATATTTTTTCTTTTTGACTTATTTCATGAGCTAGACCAATCAAATCAAATGTGAAAACTTTGAAAAATAAAAGTTTGATAATTTTCAATGTTGACAAGGGTACATGTTTATCAGGGGTTGGTAAACTCCAAAAATCTTTGTTTTACAATCTTAGTTTTTATATTTTGACTGGAAACACAGCCACATTCATTAATTTTATTGTCCAATGGCTACTTTCATCCTGTAACTGCAGAATTTCAAGCAAATGTGAGAGACCATTTGGCTCACAAAACCCAAAATATTTACTATCTGACCCATTATAGAAAAGAAAATACACGTTCCTTTTTATCCTTCTCCTTTCTTTTACTATGCACCAGGCATAGTTGTAGGGTTGTTTTTTTTTTTTTTCCTCTATGTGACCTCATGTTATCCCCCAGAAGAGATTAGGAAGTGAGTGGCCTTCCTAGCCCCATTTTATAGATGATAAAACTTGAGACATGAAGAAGCTCAGTCATTTGTCAAAGGTCACTTGGCTGGCAAATATTAATATCTTGACCAGGATTTTAACCCCAAAAGCCTTAATCTGAGCTCACAGTTGTGCATTAGAAGCCTTTCATCTATGCTCCCATAGCACTAATCATACCAAATTAATTGATTTATGTTTTCTTTATTAGAATGCAGCTGTATGTAGACATACCAGCTTCCTTAAATGTCACTTCCTCAGAACCATCTTTCACTAAACCAGTGATTTTCACCCAAGGATGGTTTTGCTCCCAGAGGGACACATGACAATGTCTGGGTCATTTTTGCTGTCATAATAGGGAGTGCTATGGCATCTAATGGGTAGAGGTCAGGTATGCTGCTAAATATTCTATCACGTGCAGGACAGCCCACCACAACCAAAACCCATCTCGCTTAAAACATCAGAGATTGAGAAACATTGCCCTAGACCAGTTGTCTTTTTCCAAATTTCAGAGTCATGTATGCAACTAATTGTATAGTTATTTAATGTCTGTACCTCATTCATTGCTTTCACCACTAGACTGACATTAGAGACTACATCTACTTTGTTCAATGCTACGTCCTCTGTGCCTTCTGCAATAAGTGACACATAATAGGTATTCATTAGGTATGAGTTGAGTGAGTGAATATTAGACAACTCATTGAGTGAGTGAATATTAGACAACTCATTGAGTGAGCGAATATTAGACAACTCATTTTATAGTGAATACACAGGACTGAGAAGAGTCTCTAAGTGTTTAATAAACATTGTAATCTTCTAGCTAACCACATTTAAAATATTTTATATATTTTGCCTCAGTGTTTTTGTAATTCTGCCTTTATTACAGGCGCAAATTCTTTAAGAGATATTTTTATAATTAAAACAGTAAACTTATGCCTTTTATATGGATATGTCCTGAGGTATTTGTGACAGAATATCAACTGAGAAGTAGGTTAGAACATACAAAAACTTCAGATTTTGTTAGTTTTGTTGTGTGTCAATGTTAAAGATTTTTAACTGGGTCTTCAAGGTTCTTTAACTAGGTAGGGCTGGCTCTAGGCAAACACCTGAAGTAAATAGAGTTAGCCTCTGGTCTGCCTTACTCCCTCCTCTTATCTTTTAAGATTTTCTGATTATCTTCATCCTGTTTCTCAGTACCACCTTCTGCCGTGCTTTTCTCTCCTTGGGAAAATAAGAATCACAGACTCTTAAAATTCAATAGGACTTTAAAGGTCTCCCCTCCTAATCACACAACTAACTGATTCATAAATCCCCATTTACAATTCCCAGGTCACAACTTCCCGTAATGTTGCCTATGTTCAGATATCTTAAGTGCTAGATAAAATGCTATTACTTGAGGCATCAATTCCCTCTTTTGGAAGTTCTGATTTTTAGAGGACACTTTATTGAGTCAAATGTCTGCCACCTCTGTAAATTCAATCCAGAGATTTTGCAGGTTTGGGGGCTATTGAGCACAAAATTAAAATTTTATCTGCATAACAATCCTTCAAATGTTTGAAGAGAGTTATCACATCTTTTCTTCTCCAAGCTAAACTTCTTCAGATCCTTCACTCGCTAAATGATAAGGCTTCAAGGTCTCTCAATCTATGATAAACTAATTTCCAACTTTTCTCTAACTGGTTTAATCTCTTGACTATTCATTGATTCCATTCATTTATTCAGGTGAAGGAACAGTGAGAATAGGGAATACAGTTCCCTCCATTTCTTTTCACAACATATTTGTTGAATATTCTTTGCTAGGCACCATGCTAGCTCCTGGGAACACAATTGTAGGCAAAACAGGCAGATTTTTTCCCTTTGCAGCTTATAATATACAGTTGTGGATGCTCAAGTCCCTTATATAAAATGGTACGTATTTGCATATAACCTACGCACATCCTCCCACAGACTTTAAATCATCCCTAGATTACTTACAATACCTAATGCAATGTAAATGTCATGTAAATAGATGTTATATTTTATTGTCTAGGGAATAATGACAAGAACAAATGTCTACACATGCTCAGTACAGTTGCAACCATCCATTTTTTTTCTAAATATTTTCAGTTCATGATTAGTTGAATCCACAGATACAGAACTTGCCACGGAGGGCTGACTTTACTAGGTAAGAAAGGCATTGATCAAAACATTACAGTTAAAAGTGAGGTTACAAATATGACAAATGCTACCTGGAACTATAAGCACATATAATAAGGGGGCCTGGCTTTAAAGTATTCTCTCATATAATCCTCATGATGGCTTGAATATTTATCTTCACTTTAGAGATTAGGAAGCAAAATCATATTAATAGAACTGTTCTTAACATGGATGTAGTGTCTAAGCCTCAAGGAGAATTCCTGGTTCCCTCGTTCTATTAGGTAGGTATAATACTCAAGACACAGAGCAAGTTGTGAATGATCTTAACTCATAATTCCCTCTGACACCATGCTTCCTAAATCAGGCTAGGCATGAAATCCGGTGTAAAGATCCAGAAAAAAAAAATACATCTAGTTAAAGGGAGAAGGCTTGATGGATGGCTCTTGAAATTGTCAGTATGAAAGGAAAAAGGAGGACTAACCACATATTACAGTATTGTGAAAATAGCCACAGACCACAGAATATGCACGGACCCCCAACTCAACACAAACTGCACTCCTACCCATGTGGACTTGCTACAGCCAGAAATTTGAGTAAATGGTACTTAAATTTAAGAGATGTGTATCTACCTCTAAACATACGGAATATCCTCAAATGTTAATCTCCACTTTAAAACATACAAGGGGCTGGGCACGGTGGCTCACGCTTGTATTCCTAGCACTCTGGGAGGCCGAGGCGGGTGGATTGCTCGAGGTCAGGAGTTTGAAACTAGCCTGAGCAAGAGCGAGACCCCGTCTCTAGTATAAATAGAAAGAAATTAATCGGCCAACTAATATATATAGAAAAAGTTAGCCGGGCATGGTGGTACATGCCTGTAGTCCCAGCTACCTGGGAGGCTGAGGCAGAAGGATTGCTTGAGCCTAGGAGTTTGAGGTTGTTGTGAGCTACGCTGATGCCACGGCACTCACTCCAGCCTGGGCAACAAAGCAAGACTCTGTCTCAATAAATAAATAAATAAATAAATAATAAAACATACAAGGATTATAGTGATGCAAAGCAAGGATTACTATATTTCTTTTACTTTTGTTGTCAAGTGGCCTTTAAACTCTGGATATGTGTTAACTGGCATGGCTATTTTGGAATATTTACTAATACATGTGGACCAAAGTGGTTTTAATGACTATAGATAAATTCTCTCTTTCCTAGTAATCAACTATCTTCCAATATGCATAGTCTAGGCTGTTCTGGGAATTGAGATAGATTTGAACCACTAGTATGAGTCCACAAAGTAAAATCACTGTTACTGTTAATTTTATTTTTTCTTGATTAAACACACATATTCAAACAATAAAAATATTTTCAAACATTTAAAAAATCTACAAAAATAATTTTATGAATATATTTTGTGTGTCCTTTCATAGGCCCAAGTTCTTTCTAACACTCCCCTTATGTTTTGTGCACTAATTTTAAAATAAAAGCTATATGACTTGACTGCTGCCTGTGTATTGATGTTGCTTTTAGTGTTTCATCTTTGCTGTTCTGCTAGCATGTCCTCAATAAATCAATCCCAAGTGCCTGAAAACAAATAACCATTTTTATTTCTTTTTCTTTTATTTACATGCAGAATGCTTCAAAAAGAAAAGAGGAAGGAAGGAGACAAAAGGTTTTCAAGAGTGCCTACTGTGTGGTGGTCAACCACAACAAGCCCATTGACAAATATGCTTTCCTTTTGACATCTCAATTTATTCTAGTCTATGATGAGGCTTTTAACCTGGCATCTGTGGTTGAGATTTAGGGAGGTTCCTAAATCCTAGGGATTATATTTTATCATGTAAGTACCATTGTTTTATAAGCCATATGTTATTTCCATTTTACAGTTGAAGATTATTGAGATCTAGCAACATGTTCACACCATTGATAATTGGTAGACATGGGATTCTATACAAGGCCTTTCTTAGTCTAAAACACATGCTTGCTTCAACATGCCACACTGCCTCCTCCCAGAGCTGTGAGGAGGTTGGAATCTCCAAAGCTATTAAAGATCAATGGAGATACACTTTATACTATGCAACCATTATAAGTAACTAAAGTTTTATTGTAAGTATAATTTTCAATTATCTAAAATGGTCTCAACTACATACAAAATTATCATATGTCGATGACATATACAAAATTAAGCTCATTTGAATCATATCTTTCAAATAACTTCAAGTATTGATATAATCTGGGAATAAACATATTGTTATCATTTTTAATTGAGGCATAATTTACATACAATAAAATGGATAAGGCTAAGGGTTCAGATTGATGAGTTTTGACAATTGAATCTACCTATATAATCATCATTCCAACATAATATACAACATTTCTATTAATATTAACCAAAACAGTCCCTTTGCTTCTGGCCAGTCAATTTTAACCCTCTCCCACAGGCAACCACTTTTTAAATTATATTACCACAGATGAGTTCTGCTGTTAACTTCATATAAATACTCTCATTTGCATCTGTGCCTTTTTGCTCAGCATAATGTTTTTGAGATTGATCCATATTGTTGCTTTTATCAATAGCTTTTGCCTTTTATCATTGTTGAGTAGAATTCCATTAATGGTTTAACATGGGTGCCAACTTTTAGTGAGGGTAGTGAAAAGGAGGAGGTGGTTGCATTTCATGTGATACTCAAATGGAAAGAAGCACCTAGCTACATAAGAAGAAAGGGAAGAGCATTCTAGGTCGAAGGAAGGTGAACACGTGCTAAGGCCCTAATGTATTCCAAAAAATACAGAAATGCTAGTATGAGTATAGTATGTGAATGGAGAAAGACTGGCTTAAAGGGAAAATGGCAAAGATAGGAATATAGTGTATTCAGTCCTTTCTATAATTCAGTACATTCTAAGCCATGATAAGGAGGTTGGAATCCATTCTAACTATAAGGGAAATCCATGAGGTGTTTAAGTATGGAAATGTCCTTATCTGTCTGACAGTTTGAGAAGATCAGTTTTACTGCTATGTAAGATTGGATAGAAGAGACTAACAATGATAATAGTTAGGAGGTTGTGGCCTAATCTGGCAAGAGAGCAGAGGTGAGCTGGCATAAGGCAGTGGTGATGCAGAAGAAGAGAAGACAAATTCAAAATAAGTTCATGGAGATTGAAGTTGCAGTGCATTACTGGCCTGTAAATTAGACATAAAAAGGTAGAGAAATGATAGAATTGTGTGGACTCCTATTGCTTACTAACCAAGTAGACAATAATAAGATGCTGGTGTAGAATAAACGAGGGCAGGGGCAGAAGAAAAATTTTAAGTGAAGTGTCAAAGCTGCATGTATGGCAGCCAAGGAATGGTGTCATGTACTCAAGTGGATGTGCAGGTTTGGAAGTGAGAAAAATCTGGCTGGAGAGATAGATTGAGGAGTTATCAAACGAAAGATGGTAGTTAAGACCATACAAATTGATGCTGTCAGCTAGGAGAGAATATAGCACCAGAAACACTAAAATTGAAGATACAGTCCCAAACTGTGGTGTACATACCTCCAAGGAATTCAGAAAAATTAATTGGGGTACAAAAAAAAACACTTAATGCTGCTATTTGTATTTGCATTTATATTTATTAATTTTTTTACTTTTGCATATGTTTTACATGTTTATTTAAATATTCATATGCAATTTATAAACAAATGTTCATTCATGAGAAGGAATGTGCTTAAAGTTTTGTTTTAACAGGAAAGTGTGATCAAAATTTGAAGATCATTGCCTTAGAAGTCAACGGGAGGAGAAGGAGCTAGCAGAAGCAGCTGAGAAGGAAAAGACTGAGTTTAAACAGGAGAAGCTATTGTTTTAGGAAGAAAGGGAGTGCTCCATTGTTCTTTCTCACTGTGTAGTTGTGGGAAATGTGAACACATAGTTTTGTACAGGTCCTGTTGCAAATGCTAGAATTGCTGCAAATGGATTGGGGAGCATCTATAAAGGCATCTATAAGGTTAAGCATCTATAAGATTACCAAAGGAGTCATTCATTACTCTTCATCTCCCCATTCTTCCATTCACATCTAGTTCCTGTACTAGCCTATGGTTACAGTGCTTATTCTGAATATCTGCCTGTGTCTTTAAAACTTTATATTTATATTTGAAAGTATGCCATGAAATTGTTAGGTTACTTGTCAAATTTAAAATAGTACATCTTTTGGGGAAATAATGTACATTTCAGGCATAATTCCAGTCCTAAACAATATAAAGTATTGCTATGTATGGCATTTAGCCATTAACGCTGTCTTTCAGTTCAGTAATGTAAAGAAATAATAGGTTTATGACAACTTAGATAATACTTTTAAGCTTCTACATTATTGCTTCAGATATAAAAAAAATTTCTTTCACAGTGCTTCTCCCTTTTTGGTGAGCTACATAAAAATAGCCTTGGCTTTGCAGAAAGAAAACGAGGGACCAAATGTCAGCCCTAAAGTTTGCTGATTTTCTGACTTTTGCAAGCCATTTATCTAAACTAACAGTATAAATGGTAAGTACTTATACAAATGTAAGGCATTAATAGTATATGTTCAAATGGATATAATATGAAAAAAAACCCTAGTACTCAGTATTTAGTTCATATCAGTCTTCACAATGATTATAGACTTCACATTTAATATGTATGTGCTGATTAAGTTGTCTTCATTATTTCTTATAAAACATGTGCAATGTTCAATCTATTGGTAATGTTAAAAGGAGAAGGGTTTAGATGAGCCATACACATATTTATGTACTTTCAGAATCACGCGATAACCCTCCCTCCCTTCTGAGTTGAAGTGCTATCACTTTCAGTACTTATTACTTATCTTGATAAACTTATCTTACTTATCTTAAAGTTTGTTTCTCTTTTTAAAAAAGAAATATATTCCCTATAGAACTATTTGGAAATTTTCTATTTATGTTTTCATGAGCTTTTGAGTTTGTAGGAAAATTTAGGTATTTTTGATTTAAGATATAGTTGGCTCTCTTAGACAAGAAGTAAACAGTAAGGTGTCAATAACTGGCAAATTTGTGTTTAAAATATTAAATATTTTTATTTTTATATCAATAATGTATTATTTATTTTTATATTTATTATTACTAATTTTAATTGACAAATACAAATTGTATATATATATACATGTTTTAAAATATGTGTACATTATAGAATGGCTAAAATGAGCTAATTAACATATGCATTACCTCAAATACTTACCATTTTTATTTTGTGGCAAAAGACTTAATACTCTTAGTAATTTTCAAGAACACCTTCTTATTAATTACAATAACTATGTTATACAATAGATTTCTTGAACTTATTTCTCTTAATCGAAATTTTGTACCCTTTGACCAACATACTTACTTTATATCCTTTGACCAAAAAGGTGCTATTTAATTTTAACAGTAAAAACTTTTAAAGGTATTATGTCCTGAAAGTCTGAAAGTGTGCTTCTGAAATATTTTCTTTAACATATAAGGAGTTGTGAACATTTGAAATTATTTGATGAACATCTTCAGCTTTGCCATTAGAATTAAAATGGATAAAATAATTCAGCACATTTCAACTATATGTCAATAATTCATAGAGGAAAGACTAGAAGGACATTTAAAAAGTTAATGGTAGTTATTTTCAGTATTTTAAAAAAGCATCCAAAATTTGGAAGTGAAACCAAAGGATGATTGCATGTATTTCAAGGTAATAGTAGAGTGTTTTTTAACAAAGTCACCACGCCCTTGCAAGAGTTTCAACATTTTCCAGAGAAATACAACTTAGTTTGACTTAATATTTATTATTAATTTAGATCTATACATTATACAACTCTAAAAAGTTAAATGCTAATTAGTAGAAAACCGATGTGATGCAAATGACTTTTTAATCTAGCACATATTATAACCCCAAAAGCTGTAGAATATTGACTAGTTTTGTATGTTATTTACTAATCTTAGTCCAGAATACTTTTTTTTAATATTTTTTTTTATTTTGGCATATTATGGGGGTACAGATTTTAAGGTTTCAATAAATGCCCATTTCCCCCCTCCCCCCAAAAGTCTGAGTCTCCATCATGACCATCCCCCAGATGGTGCACATCTCACTCATTATGTATGTATATACCCGCCCCCCTCCCCCCTCCCACCTGCCCAATACCCTATTACTGTAGTACCTATGTGTCCACTTAGGTGCTACTCAGTTAATACCAGTTTGCTGGAGAATATATCTGGTGCTTGTTTTTCCATTCTTGGGATACTTCACTTAGTAGTATGGGTTCCAGCTCTAACCAGGAAAATATAAGATGTGCTATATCACCATTGTTTCTTAGAGCTGAATAGTACTCTATGGTATACATATACCACATTTTATTAATCCATTCTTGGATTGATGGGCACTTGGGCTGTTTCCACAGCCTTGCAATTATGAATTGTGCTGCTATAAACATTCGAGTGCAGGTGTCTTTTTTGTAGAGTGTCACTGGATCATTTGGGTAGATGCCCAGCAATGGGATTGCTGGATCAAATGGTAGATTCACTTGTATCGCTTTAAGGTATCTCCATATTGCTTTCCACAGAGGTTGAACTAGTTTGCAGTCCCACCAGCAGTGTAGGAGTGTTCCTCTCTCTCCGCAACCACGCCAGCATTTATTGTTTGGAGATTTTTTGATAAAGGCCATTCTAACTGGGGTTAAGTGATATCTCATTGTGGTTTTGATTTGCATTTCCCTGATGATTAGAGATGTTGAGCATTTCTTCATATGTTTGTTGGCCATTCTTCAAAACAAAATGGGAGGCATTAATATGCCAGATATCAAACTATACTACAAAGCTGTAGTAATTAAAACAATATGGTATTGGCACAAAAACAGGAATATTGACCAGTGGAACAGATGTGAGAATCCTGATATAAAACCATCCTCATATAGCCATCTCATCTTTGACAAAGCAGACAAAAACATACGCTGGGGAAAAGAATCTCTCTTCAATAAATGGTGCTGGGAAAACTGGATAGCCACCTGTAGAAGGCTAAAACAGGACCCACACCTTTCACCTCTCACAAAAACCAACTCACGCTGGATAACAGACTTAAACCTAAGATATGAAACTATTAGAACTCTAGAGGAAAAAGTTGGAAACACTCTCCTAGACATCGGCCTGGGCAAAGAGTTTATGAAGAAGTCCCCAAAGGTAATCACGGCAGCAACAAAAATAAATAAATGGGACATGATCAAACTACAAAGCTTCTGCACAGCCAAAGAAATAGTCATGAAAGTAAACAGACAACCTACAGAATGGGAGAAAATTTTTGCATCCTATGCATCCGATAAGGGACTGATAACTAGAATATACTTAGAACTCACGAAAATTAGGAAGAAAAAATCAAATAACCCCATTAAAAAGTGGGCAAAGGACTTGAACAGAAATTTTTCTAAAGAAGACAGAATACTTTTTAAAAAAAATTCACTGATTATATAATATCCTGAATTTAAAAAAATGAAAAAAAAATCACTGATTATAGAAGCATTTGCTTCTTGTATCCTCTTTTGAACCAGCTTCGTCTTCCTACTGGCTCTCTCATTACAGTGTTAAATAAAATCCACCATGTATTCACTATGACTTATATGAAAATTATGTTTCTTAACAAAATTTGACTTTGACAATAGGTGGTGGGATTATGAATTTCATTCTTTGTACTTTTCTCTATTATTCAAAATGTGTCCAGTTGACCTATAATACATTTATAATCTGAAAAAATAAGCATTTAATTGAAAAAATACTTGGTATATTAAAATCTGTTTAGCTTTGTGTTGCCTTATGCATGCAAGATCTTAAACATCATACAGAAAGAAGACTCTAAGTGACTAAAGATGAAACAGTTTTGCAATTGATAGTGTTTTCTTTTTCTTTTCCATCAGCAGTAAAGTGATTTACAGTAAGGGAATAAAGTAACCTTTGGAAATCTGAAACATGTATACATATTGGCATGTGCTCATTGTGAATGTGATGAGAAAGGCAAGTCAGAACAGTGAGAGTTAGGTTCATTACACTGCTTTCTCATACTATAAATGAAAGAGTAGCAAATATTGGCCAAAATTCAATAACTTCCATGGCCAAGACACATACTGTAATTTGAACATTGATTCCCTTTGAGAACCTTTCTCCTCAGGAACCATTAAGATAGATATCAATAATTAGTGGTTCACCTAGGGGTTGGACCACAAATTTCAACTTGGGTAAACTACAGGAGACTCTCCACATTCCCTTAAGCATTGACAGTTGTGAATGCTCCCTGGTGGCCAACCCCACTAGTTTCACTTGTTTTTCCCTTTGTAATGAGTCAATTTTCATTGAGCCCTGGGGGTTGCCTAGCCATTGGCAGAAGTAATGATATTCTGAAGATTTACAGTTACAAACTACTAAATAATTCTACTTCCACACATTTTATTCCCTTGCAAACTTTTGGGACAGGGATGGGGAGCCAATAGCTGCATATAAGCTGCACCTACAGTTCCTACCTAAAAAACATACCCTTTACACTTACTCCATATGCTATACTGTTACCCTTGATCTTGAAGTTCTTTTTAAAATGCAAATGCCCGGAGGAGAGTTAAGGCTGTTTACACTTCTAGTTCCTAAACCAGAACACCAACTGTGAATTCTGCATTTTGAATTCCGATGCTAAAACAGAAAGAAAACGCCTGGGAAAGAGAGGCGGTCCCTAGCCCTTTCTCCTCCCTTTCCCACCCCAGCCCACTGTTCTCATCAGTATTTATAATGAGCATTATTTATTTATTCCCCTACAAAATATACCAAAGTTTTCTGATTATAAAAAAACACTTAGGGCTTTATTAAATAGGGCTGAATTCCTTTCTAAACTAAGCAAGTCAGACTTTCCAAAGCAGCACTGACTAACAGAATCTAAGCTACATATATAATTTCAAAGTTTCTAATAGCCACATTAAAAATTAGGTCAATTTACTTTAATATATTTATTTAATCAAATATTACAAAAACATTATTTTTACATGCAATAAATGTCATAGTTTACTTCCTTTTTTGTTCTTACTGAGTCTTCAAAACCTGGCATTTGTGATTTGCTAACAACACATCTAAAGTCGTATTAGTCACATTTCAAGAGCTCAGTATTTTATGTGGCTAATGTCTACTAAATTGGACATTACAGCTCTAAAAGGAGACCTAATATTGGGATTCTTATGGTCAGGCAACTTTAAAAAACACTTCTCTGCTTGGAGGAGGCACCAGGTTCCACTCCTTGAAAATACATCTCTCTCACTAACAAAGCCTGGATTAGTTCAGTGTTGAAGTGATGCTGTTGGAACCATACAAGAACTTTAGTAGTCACACAAATGGGATACAGTAGTCCACCTTTATTTGTGGAGGATACATTCCAAGACCCCCAGTTGATGACTGACACCTCAGGTAGCACCAAACTGTATATATACTGTGTTTTTTCCTATACATACCTATGATAAAGTTTAATTTATAAATTTGGTGTGGTAAGAGATTAACAAGAATAACTAATCAAAGCAGAACAAGTATAACATTATATTGTAATAAAAGTTATATGAATATGGTCTCTTTCTCTTTTAAGATAATATTTTACTATACTCACTTATTTTTGGACCGTGGTTGACCATGAGTCACTGAAACTAGGGAAAGCAAAACCATGTATAAGGACAGACTACAGTACTCTAAAGTGAGGCATGTCGCAAGAATTTTGAAAATATCATTCATGGTAAAATACTTTATTCCACTATCATGGAGATGTACCATTAGTGACTACATCATTACCACCATCTGGGTTTTCCTTTAAGGATGGAGTTATTTTTATGCAAATTCTAAAACCCCCTAACCGGGAGGCAATAGTTAGATTATCTCCTAGAAAGTTACTTAAATCTTCAGAGTTTGTTATTAAATAAAGAGTGGAATACTTATTTCATTTTTTTGAGAATGATATAAAAAACTCAGTATCCTGTGAGTGAAATGTTGATCATGCTAACACAGCCAAAAGTTGTCTAGGGAAAATCTTGAAGGCAACTTTCCAACAAAGTTCTACTTTATTCCCATTCTCTTTATGGTCTGCCCCAATTCTTATCCCTTTTCGTCTTGCGTGTGGTCCTTTCTGATGGCGAGTACTGTCAACAATGATACAGAGAAAGTCTCTCATGTATCTGTTTCTTTAGGAGTTCTGTGCAATGAGAGGATTAAATTTCCAACTTCAGCTGAAAGGTACAAATCCCTGAGAACCATTAAATGATTACTGAAGTGTTAGCAGTTATGGTTTATGATGGACCGTCTTCCTCAGAGTGGAAAAACAGGGATATTACTATCCAGATATTCCTTTCATTACTTTTTGAGAATTCTGTGGGAACCCGTACTTGTTTTGTTTCACTGCTGG
The DNA here is from genome assembly GCF_040939455.1 of Microcebus murinus. Classification (NCBI taxonomy): domain Eukaryota; kingdom Metazoa; phylum Chordata; class Mammalia; order Primates; family Cheirogaleidae; genus Microcebus; species Microcebus murinus. Next base: position 106,681,254 of record NC_134136.1, read on the forward strand.
ATATCTATTTCCTGGAATAGTACTTGGCACATAGTAGGTCCACAAATCTTTGTTTAATTTATATACTGAAAGAATTGCTTGGCAAAATTCAACCTGCTAAGACTTCCTGCTGGTAACCACTCTGCAGTACAACCTTCTTTGACAGCAAGAGCTTAATATATGATTTGGGGCAAGCTAAGAATGATATGCAAAAATAATATTAGTTTCCTCTCTATATTTTTAATTAGAGTAATGCTGTCTTTTAAACTAAGACTTCTGAGTACTTTATAACCATGGTCAGTCCATCTTAATCACATGCACTACTTTATATTCAAGCACAAAACATACACAACACCTTCAGATGGATGCCAAAGTAGAAATAAACTATTTAAAAATTGTTGACATGTAGAATGTCTGAGAAGAAAATAAGCATAACAAGATTACAAAAATCTGTCAAACAGTTTCCTCTAATACTGATTTGAAGTTGTACTTTTTCAAGTATGCTACACTACAGTTTTCCTTTAAAAGTTCTAACCAAAATTATAATGTAAAAATCTCCTAGAAGGTATGCAACACAAAGTATTCTCAACTTACCCATCCAGCCCACACTATCACCCTCTGCCTGGAGGCCGGAGTTTCCAAAGCTATTGCCACTTAAAGTTGTTTTGCTATTCTCCTAACAACCTATATTCTTGAGGTTACCTGACCTTTGAACATGCAGTTCTCATGATCAAGTATACTCTTTCTACTTTTTCTTTTCTTCATTTTTTTTTTTTTTTTTTGAGACAGAGTCTCGCTTTGTTGCCCAGGCTAGAGTGCCGTGGCATCAGCCTGGCTCACAGCAACCTCAAACTCCTGGGCTCAAGCAATCCTCCTGCCTCAGCCTCCCCAGTAGCTGGGACTACAGGCATGCGCCACCATGCTCAGCTAATTTTTTCTATATATATATTAGTTGGCCAATTAATTTCTTTCTCTTTATAGTAGAGACTGGATCTCACTCTTGCTCAGGCTGGTTTTGAACTCCTGACCTCGAGCAATCCTCCCGTCTCAGCCCCCCAGAGTGCTAGGATTACAGGCGTGATACTCTTTCCACTTTTTCTGTGGTGAACTTGCCTGGTTATGGTGAAAATTTCCTTGGATTTCCTAGACTGATGTTATCACACCCTCCTCTCTGTTCCTATTTATTTAACATAGTGTTAAAGATAGTTATTACAGAATTTGAGAAGTATTATGATATACTGTGACTTAGAGGTTTATATATCTATCTCTTTCTGCAGTAGACTGACTTCCTTCAGTGTTGGAAATGTGATTGATTCCTTATTCCCTCTCATAGAAGCAGACATTTGCCTCCCTGACTGATGTAGGGTCACTGAACAAGAAGCATTGTTTTGCTTAATGTTGAAATGTTTGGTCTGCCCCACTGTCCTGAAACTCACCAAAAATATGTTGAATGAGACAAAGAATGTTGATATCCATAGAACAATAATGTTAAGGGAAAACAGCTTTGCCTGTAGGGAACCATGCCTCATGATGGTTCTTTTGAGAATATTCTGAAAGGGATGTACCTATTAAATACTTGGTTGTGGTTGGGTGCAGTGGCTCACACCTGTAATCCTAGCACTCTGGGAGGCCGAGGAGGGAGGATCACTCAAGGTCAGGAATTCCAAACCAGCCTGAGCAAGAGTGAGACTCCGTCTCTACTAAAAATAGAAAGAAATTAACTGGCAAACTAAAAATATATATAAAAAATTTGCCGGGCATGGTGACACATGCCTGTAGTCCTAGCTACTCGGAAGGCTAAGGCAGAAGGATCACTTGAGCCCAGGAGTTTGAGGTTGCTGTTGGCTAGGCTGACTCCATGGCACTCTAGCCCAGGCATCAGAGTGAGACTGTCTCAAAAAAAAAAAAAAAAATCCTTGGCTGTGACCTTCAAAGATCTTCTGCCCTCTGGGAACCAAGAGGCTCTCTTAGTGAACAACAGACCTTGGTATACACATTCCCATGCCCATGCCCTCCATATTTCACAGCTGCTTGTTAAATTCTACCCTCCTGCCATCCCTACTTTCATTCCAAATATGGGAGAAGTAAATGAGGTGGCTCTGCATCCTCTGCCCCCTCAGTAACCCATGTCTTGGAGTAATAAAGCATCCCCCAAATATATATCTCAACAGGAGATTAATATAAGGATAACAGTAAAGTTGAAGGTGCTTCTTGAATTATAAAGTAACTTATTATGTTATGACTACTGGCATCATCATCATTAACAACCCCAGCATCATCTCTAATAATAGTAATAACTCCTTGTAATGCCCTGATTTTAATATACTCGGAGTCAAATTATAACCATAGCAATAAATATGTTATGTCTCATTCTTATTCATAATAATATGATAAGATAGGTTTGATCAGGATTACACTCATCACCAAGTGCCATTTTTATGGATGAAAGAAGTTCCATTTTCATCATGTATTATACGTAAGGCTTCTTAGGAAGGCCCTGTCCTGTAGATAGTGGTGAGTATTATTCTCTTTATTACTTTCCTTAATACCTATTAGGCAGAGCTGTGATTTAATTTTTTGGCTCAACATTTCTAACTTTTATCTTATAGTCAGTAAAACACATGGTGTTTGAATCCCAGAGCCTTCATTTATTAGCTTTGTGATTGTGGGAAAGGCATTTAACCATTCCGAGAGTTATAAGAATACCTTTTCTACCTATCTTGCTGGGATTTTTAAAAAATCACATGAAGTAATATTCCTGGTAATTTTAAAAACAGCATGGAAATGTGAAGTGCTAAACCAACTTTAAAGCTACCACAATTAAATCTATCTTACATCTTTCTGTACATATTTTTGTAAAATTGATTTTATACCATCATTCCAAGTTATCCATCTCCTGAATTGGCTTCTTAATTCTATTAAAACTAAATTCTTCTTTATACTCACCATATTATGACCTCGTGACAATCAGAAATAACCCAACACACATACACACACACACATACACACACACACATATAACACAATTAAAACAAAAAATTTCTAAAACATCTATGTGTGATGAATCCTGATATTTTCTCTTTTTTTCACTAAGAAACAAATGCTGGCAGTAAGCCTCAAAGATTAAAAAAAAATAAACCCCAAATAACAAGATAATAAGAAATGATGTCCTCAACATTATTTGCCACTTATTTCTATGCATTCATAATCTTACCCAAATCACCTCTTATCATGTCCTTATCATATTACAGTTTTTTCTGGCATCATCCCTTTCCAAATGTTTTTATATTTTCCTGGATTTACACTTCTCTCACGTATTTTCCTATTGCCCTCTCTGTGAAGCTTTTCCATAGCTTCACAGACTTAATATTAATAAATAGTTATTCCTTGCATTGTCCCTTCCCCAAGTCACTTGATGTACCTACCTCTATTATATCTATTTTATTCTGTTTTATTAGATATTATATCAATTGCTTAAATATCCATCTACTGATTATGCCAATTGTATGTTTCAATTGTTTAAGTGTCCATCGACTTCAGGAAATCTTCAATTCTTTGTGACTGGATTGAGATTGTGTCAATTTTAATATCCTGAACACCTAGCACAAAATCTGACACAGAGCAAACCCAAAGTAAAAATTTGCTGAATAAATGTATTGGTTTCAAAGGTTAAGGGAAAAATAGGAAAGTATCAGGGCTAAATGTTCAAAGTACAACTTAGTGGGAGTTCATAGGTTTGCTAAGACACGGGTAATGTTATGGGCAGATCATCCCTTGGGGGTAAACACTGGCAAGGTCTCCTAATCCCTATGCCTTCTGGGAGTGGTTAGTATCATTGCTATGGCTTGAATGTTTGTACCATACAAAACTCATGTTGAAATTTAATTGCCATTATAACAGTATTAAGAGGTGGGACCTGTAAGAGGTGATTAGGTCATGAAGGATCCACCCTCATCGGTGGAATTGGTACTATCATAAAATGTGAGTTTGGCCCTCTTTTGTTCTCTCTCACTTTTCGTTATCTGATGACACAACCAGATGGTCCTCGCCAGATGCTGGCACCTGGCTATTGGACTTCCCATCCTCCAGAACTGCGAACCAATAAATTTCTGTTCATTATAAATTACCCAGTCTTAGGTATTTTGTTAAGAGTAGCACAAAACAGTTTGACATTCACCTACTCCTCTTTTCTGAACATCATCACAATTCTATTACCAAATTTCTGTTCATAATGATATCCCAAGAAAACTATGAAACATTTCAATAGTTTGGCCTCCTTTCAATGAAGTTATCTTGGCTGGTCATATATTGGTTGAATTGCCCCGAGTACTCTTCTAAGGATAGTGCTGGTTAAGGAATTAAATTTGAAAATTCCTATAAACTATGGATTGGATGAGTTTACTCATTATAGCATATATCTTAAATTTACATAATCTTCCATTAAACCATGATGCACAGTTTATTATTTTTTTGACAATTGTCTTGTTTATAGTTAAGCTTGTTTCAGGACTCAATTATTAGTATTTAAAAGAATATATATTGTCCTTTTGTAAATACATATAACACCCATATACTATAAAAAACAATAGAAATTCAAGGATAAAATGTTTGAAATATGTGTTACTTAAAATTTGCAGTAAAATTGGATTTTTAAATAAATCCATGTTAACTAGGATTTACAATACAATATAAGCCAGTACTATTAGTTGTAAAGCCAGGATTTGGAGAACTGTGCTGGCACATTAAATTTATTCATTTTCACAGCCTGCAGGCATTTTAATGTCTGAGTAGCAATAAGAACAAATTACCTAAAAACTTTTAATAGGGTATAATAAATTAAGACTGAATGGTAATGCAAAAGTGGGTACAACAGGAGAAAATTATGAATCTTATATAATGATCCCACAACACTTAAAGTGTGGAAACAACATTGGTATTCTGAGACGTGCTACCACAGTTGATCCTAATTGTTTTTCTCTTGTCAAATAGAAATTGCACATCAATCTCAAAGTATTGCAAACTGTTCATTACATGCAAATGGTCATGTTTTGCAGGCTCTTCAAGGGGACTCAATCTTCTTTACAAAAGGAGCAATGCTAGAAAAGGAGTTTCTCTGATGATACTATGCATCCATTAGACTTCTTCATTTATAAGTAACAAAAACTACCTCAGCCAATAAGATGATTTATGATAAGGAAATAGAAGGGGCTCACAGGATTGAAGGGAAAATCAAATGATCAGACTTGGAATAGGCAGGACCTCAGCAGGTCCCCATAGCAGGAGTATCTTGTTGGTTTTGATCAGGCATCCCCATCAAAATGGATGAATTTCATCATTATCACTCACCTCAAAATTAAGTATTCTCACCACAAAGAAACAAGTGTTTGAGGTGATAGATATGCAAATTACCCTAATTTGATCATTACACAACGTATATATGTATTGAAACATCACACTGTACCCCATAAATACGTTCAATTGTTATGTCAATAAAATAAAACTAATTAATAGGAAGACAAAAAGTCTCCAGAAAAAAAATATGATTAGCTTAGTTTAGGACTTCTGGGATGGTGAAAGAAAGGCTCTGGCTGAACAACTTCTAGAAACTCTCTTGGACAGAATACTTGATTTATTGTCCTATTAAGACTTTTCAGGTACCCAAAGGGAACTTGCAATACTATCAGTCAAGAGAACAGTTGCTATATACTTTTTATAATGAATAAGTTCACCACACACTACTTAAGTGATTTTAAAACCATTTTAAAAGTTTTAATCAAACACCTTCTATTAATACATGGAAATAAAATGACTTAAATTACATGTTTATTTTGATTTCCTATTTTTTTTGGCTACTATGGCTTTCATTTGCTTTATGAGCATGGATTGAGATCATTTCTCTGTTACATGAAGTAACAAAGAATGTTTAAAAAGCGAGTAAAAAGGGCACTTGCATCTTTATTGTAAATTTTTGTTACTCTGCTTCTAAAGCAGGAGTTAAACTTTTTCTGTAAAAAACAATATATGCAATATTTTAGGCTTTGCAGGTCATGTGGCCTCTGTGGCATATTTAATACTGTCTGCAGCAATAAAACAGCCATAGACAATACATAAATAAATAGACGTGGTTGGGTTCCAATAAAAATTTATTTATAAAAGGGGTAGCTGGCAGTATTTGACTTCATAAGCTTGATCTTTTAAGGAATTTTACGTTCATAGGATCAATAATATAAAGTATCCCTTATATTGTATTAAAATTCACTTCATTGCAAGTTCTCAGGGGGATGTCATAGGTAAAATATTTACCCATCAGAACCAGCTCAATATACCACATGAAATCCTACATTCTATGGTATCATGTAAGTCTGTTATTGTAGTTTCTTGAAATATTCCTCAAAATGAGTTTAAGTAAAATGAAAGGCTGACCCTAGAATAAGGAGGTAATTAAAATTTGAAGAAATATAAGGTTATAAACTAAAGTTATCTATTGACAAGTAGAAAGTAATAGTGAACTCATAAATCTTCAAGGGGAAAATGCCACCATATAAATATGCATTCATAGTACATGTATCTATTATTTTCCTGTTACACATGTCTCTTTTTATTAGTTTGATCAGAATACCTTAATATAAATTCATTGCCAACAAAGTTCTGCCAATTATACCCTCACAAAAAACAATAATTTTAAAATTTGTTTACTCTCATGTTTGCAAACAATCTCAGTCTCTGCCTTATATCTATAGTTTGGTAGGAAGATTTACCATTATTATGACTAGATATTTGCTACTCAACTTGATGAATAGTTCATTCTGAACCAATTCATCTGCAAATAGGCCTCTTGTACTATCATTCGTCAATTTTATCATTGCTCAAAATATACAACTTATGTCAGAACATTTTCTCACTCTCCTTGTACGACTTTTTCATATCCAGCACTTTCCTTATGTTTCCTTTCACAATATTATTTTTCCTGGTTCCCAAAGTCATGTTTTCCAAAGTGAGATTAAGAATCCCAGAAGGGTAATGGAAGAGTGTCAAGAAGGACTAGCGGACACTAAGAATGGCTGTAAAAACAAACAAACAAATAAAAAATAAACAAACAAACAAAACCCTCATTTGTCCTAGGCTAGAGCCAGGAATTTTTGCAGTGTTTACACACTGCCCTGTGCTTCTATCTTTGCTTTAATATATTGACCTTATGAAGCTGTGAGCTCATTAAGAGAAACAGGGTTGTCCTAATCCATTTATGTTGCTATAAAGGAATACCTGAGGCTGGATAATTTACAAAGAAAAGAGGTTTATTTGGCTTATAGTTTTGCAGACTGTACAAGAAGCATGATGCTAACATCTGCCTTTGATGAGGGCCTCAGCCTTCTTCTACTCATGGCAGAAGGCAAAGGAAAGCCGGGATGTGCCGAGATCACATGGCCAGAGAGTAAGCAAGGGAGAGAGGAGATGCTAGGCTCTTCTTAACAACCATCTCTCTCCGGAACTAATAGAGAGAAAACTCACTCATTACTATGAGGATGTGAGGATGGCATCAAGACATTTATGAGGGATCTGCCCCCATAAATCAAACATTTCCCTTTAGGCCCTATCTCCAACATTGGGGATCAAATTTCAACATGAGATTTGGAGGGATCAAACTAAGCTATCGCAGGGGTTCTTAGGCAACCTGTATTCCTAGCAGCAAGCAGTGTCTGCCTTGCACACAGTAGGCTCACATGGAATGTTTGCTGAATAGATTCTGGTATTTAAAATATTCATAGAGTATGGTACAAGAACGGTGCCACCATATTGTTACCTATCAGAAAATGTAGGAACTTCAAGTATTCTGTACACAGAGTAGGTGAAGGTAGATAAATGTAAGAGAGAATGTTTTGGCTATGAGATGGGTTAAGAATGGCAAGAAGAACAAACTTGGGGATAATTTGCCTCAGGTAACTATACAATAAAATTATAATTCTTTCATTTATTTATGCATTTATTTATTTTAATGAATATTATATGTTCAATGCATGAAGAAATTGTTCTATGCACTGAGGTATATTGTTAAACAAGAACAAAAGGGTCCCTGGTAAGTTTCTATTCTAGTGGAAAATACAGATAATAATCATACAAATACATATTATAATTTCAGCAAGTGACAGCGCTATGAAGAAAATAAAACCATATAATTTGGAGACAAATAAATCCCATTTGTGTGTGCATGTTTGTGTGTATGTGTGTGTGTGTAAGTCTGTGTTCTTTTTAAGATGAGGAAGTTCCAAAAGGCATGTTTGGGAAGATAAAATTAGAGTATGGACATATATAAAGAGAAGTATACAAAAATCCTGAGAGGGAGGAGATTGGTTCCTGGAAGATAGGAAATAAGGATAGAGTTGAACACTCAGGCAAAGAGAAAAGCAAGTTTAAAGGTGGAAACAAGCATTAGAAGGAAGAGTAAGAAGGTATGTAAGAAGAAAATACTAACAAGATCAATGTGGCTGGCATGTGCTCCTTGCAAAGTATTATTTCATGAAAATTACTCAACATTAATCTTACATGTCATCAAATAACTTCTGCTTCTCATTGCTTCTACATTGGTGTAAGGAGTTTATTTATTTATTTTTTCAATTTGGGATTTGCAATCAGCATGCTTCACTGTTTTTGTAGAATCTTACTCTCTTGATAATTTAATGCTCTAAGAATGGGAATCCCTTAGAGATGACACGTTTTTCATGCATCTTAAGCAGTTCTTTACTGCTGTGGTTATTACAGTAAGTTATGGTTTTTGTTCTTGCTTCTTTCCAATAATGTATAACAATCTGTCATCTTCTTAAACATGCCATGCTGGACAATGCAACTATAAAAACAAGCCATTGAAATTATCCAATTATTTTAATATACTTATTTCTGAAAGATACATTTGATGGGCAAGGATTTAGAGCCCCTCTCTGAATCTCTGCACTGTGCCAAACTCCCAATAAATCTGCTATTTACTACCTCTGAAAAGATGAATAGGAGCCAAGAAGTTGTAGAGGAGTTTCTAAGTAGCAATAAAAGGCTAACACTATTTATGTAAGAATGAAGTACCCAACTGTTTAACTCTATTATGAGACTGAACTCTCATGCCACTACCTGCTAATAATATTGAAAAGCTCATTTTAAACTGTATCCCCATACTTATACATTGCTGCAACCCTAAAGCAAGTAACTAGAGACAAAATCTCTTAGCAGTAAATTTTCTTGCTGATTTCCTTACGTTAGTGTATGTCCTCTAGTTACAGAAACCAGGAGAGCTTTGTGACCACAAAACAAAATCTTATGAAATTTTATTACTTCTGGGGAAATATAAAAGGCAAGCAATGGTAACAATTATTCTTAGCATTAGGGTCCCAATGAAGGGCAACAGATGGTAGAAATATTTACCCAAGTGATTTTTACATCATAGTTTCTATCAGCATTTGAATTTCAGCAGTGGGGCTATTAAGAGGCCATCAAACTCAACAGCCAGCTGGTGAAATCAGCACAGTAAAAACTGACTCTATAGAAAATATACTTGTATCTGATTTGGTCCTTTACATCATATGCCTTTTTCTAGATTGACTTTGATTCAATATGTATTAATATAAAGTCAGTTATCTCCCATGGAGCTGAGTGAGTAGATTACCAATTAGGTATTAAGGTGAATCCTAATAAAAATACAAAAACTCACTCTCCATAGAAGATACTACCAGTGACCTATGTACAATCTATTCAACACTCATCATTTTTGTGCAAGCCAATGACCTTTCAGTGGCAGCCTCTGCTACATAAGGGCTTTCTGGGCTGCAAAAACACAAAGCAGAATGAGAAGAATGAAAAACCCTAGGCATTTCCATTAAGAGTAAAGGAGCCTTTTCATGGACTCAACTTGTCTCAAACTTTGAGGTAGGAGTCATCCCAACTCCATTGTGCTCTGTGAATCTGAACTCTTCAGGATTGGGTCCTTTACAAAGTGCTTTAGAATTTTCTTCAATCACTAATAGCCAAGGTAAGGTAGAGCTGAAGAACAGCTAAACTTGTCTTTGACATTTTTGTATTCTTTCTTTGCCTTCTCTCCTCAACTCTAAAGTACCAATGCTCTCTTTTTTTCTCCCTTTTGTTCCCCTTCTGAGAGATCACAGCAGGATCCTCATGCTCTTAACTATATAGTTTATATGTAATTTGCCATTCTCCATGCACATTTCAAATTTGAGAAAAGGAAGATGTATTTTCCTTGACTAGAACATAACTTTGAACTAGAAGGTTTTTTTTTTTTAATATTTGATGGTAGGAACATATTAACATATGTAATTCATGTTGACTTTAGTATCCTCAATCACAGTGAATTAAGATTTATTACTATGTCACAAAATAAACTTATTGATTTGGTTTATTTACAGCAACATATATAAATATATTACGCATCTACCATATAAGTTATAGAGCAGTAAAACACAGTAACATTGTAAGATATACCAGAAAACTAATTAACATTAACAAGACTATAGTTTGCCTAGAAACAGCAGTTAATTCATGTCAAAATAACACATTACTGTTTTACTCCCTATGTTTGCTTAATATTTGTTGATTTAAAGTCCAAAAGATCTTCGTCTAAACAATCCCCCTGCTGTTTATTTCTTAAGGTTGATTTTAAGTGGAATCTCTTAAGATTTCAAGACCTTCTGCTTGTTCATGGCAACATTCTTTAGAAGGTACTGTTAATTTTTAATATGGTTGACTCAGCAGCATTATTGAATAAAACAGGCTCCATTTCCATTAATTAGAAGAATATTCAGCTCCTTTAAGTACTTAATCTAATGGTGATTTTTATTGTTTCTACTAGCAATTGTAGAAATTTTCAATCCCATTCAATAACAGCTTGTGTTTTAAGACAATTCTTTCTAGTCTAGAAAAACCGAGACCTAAATATTAGGACATTTCATGATTTCTACTTTCCTGTTTCACTAAAAGTACTTGATGGCACAAAAATTCACTCTGTCACTATATGAGTTAACCTTATTTGTATAAATTTCCTTCATGGTGTTCAGCTTTACCTTTGAAAACTTCCATTAACATTTATTCTTGTTAGTTAAAAAATTAGTAGGCAAAGGTGTCAGCTATTGAAAGCAGATGTGTTTGGCTGAATTGGAATTTTCCTCAATTCCTAAATCCAAAAGCTATATTTTGAGAAGATATCATATTACATAAAAAATAAGGTATAATTAAGTTTCCGGGGTGATTATTCTGCATTTCAGATATTTAAAGACAATAATTCAGTAAATAAATTTTAGTTTTTATAGATACGAGCCAATCACTTATGAAGAGTGATTAGTGATAATAAGGCCTTACATTTAATGAGTAACTATTTTGTGGAAAATCCTATTCTAAGTGTTTTATATACTCATTTAAATTTCCATTTCAGAAAAGAGAAAGTAGAGACTTGAAAAGAATGAAGATACATTTTCATGAAATTCTACAACTATAAAGCTAAAGGAGCTGAGATTTGAACCCAAGCTTTCTGAGTCTAGTATCTGACTTCTTAAACTTTCTTCTAAACTTCTTTCTATTAATGCCTAATGTGGCATGTCAATATTTTAATGGATGATAAAACTTTGAATATGTACTCAATTACTGCTTTTTAAATGAATGCATATAGAGATGAAGAGATCATTGAAATAATTCATTAATAAACCAATTTTTAGTAACACATAACATGCTTGATATTTTCTTGGGTAAAAAAAATGGTATTTTTAAAGAGGTCCCTCATGGTGGCATGGCATATTTCTTTGGATTATCTTGAAAAATATTGATGCATATATTTAATTTTATCATTCACTTGTGACAGAGAAACAAAATAATTGACTTGCATGGAACTAGACCATCTTTCTGGTATTGGCAGTTAGTTTATTTTGAATGACAATACCAAGCATCAATTAGGGCACTAACTTCTCATTTTTAAAGTGAAAATGATAAATAGAATGTAGTTTTATAGAAATATATATGGACAAACTTATAACATATGCATATTTTTTGTTTCATTTTATATCTAAATATGATTTCTTTACTGAAAACTTTACATACAAGGCTTCAAATTCCAATGTATCTCTGTACATATCTGTTTAATATATGAAATGCTCGATTTTCTTCTCAGTAACCATTATTGGTTCATGCCAGAAAATCTGTCTGCTGCTAATAGATACCATTGGCATTCTTTTTTTCTAAAATAATTTCATAGCAAATATTTAAATTCCTTCAACTATTAATTATTTGTCAATCAATAATGATAATGGCCAAGGTAGCTGAAATTACCAAAGCTTCCATTTGCCTTAGCAATGATGGTGTCTTATAGTATCTTACTAGACCCCTTTTCAGAAACTTATCCAGAATGGAAAGATAACCTCAGGCATTTTACATAAGTGTATGTGCATGTGCATGCATATGCATATACATGTGTACACATGTTCATAATTTTGGACCTACTTTTACCAGGAAAGAAATATCTTAACTGTTTATAGGATTTGTGATATCATTCACAGATCCTTAGCTAGAGGGAGCTTTCCCTGGATATGTAGAATCCTTTTTCTTATTTCATGTATAGATTGAGAAATAGGCTAAATTAAAGTCTCTTAAGAATTCTCTAAGGGAAAATTTTGATGAAAGAAGTGAGGTCCTTTAGAAATTCTCTAGACACTTAAAATTATAGATTTGTAAGATTGTGTAATAGCAATGTATCAAAAGATCAAATGATATCAAAATAATTTGTTTTGGACTTCTGCTTCTTGCCAAGTTGGAGTAAAAGATACCAGACATAAACTTCTTCCTGAAAAACTTAAATAAAAAACAGATAAAATACATGATACAATGGTTTTCAAGACACTAGACATCAGACATTGAAGGACAATGGTCCCTGAGAGGTTGGAAACAAATGAGATGAGCTCTACAATTGCTCCAGCTTACTGTTGAGAGAAAGTTCTAGGCTCACACAGAAGAAGAGGAAATGATCAATAAGCTAGGAGGCCTCCTTGAGTGAAGGAGATGGAGCTAAGAGTAGGAGCAGGCCAAGGTGACTAGAGAACACAGGCCATAATACCAAAGAGGAGATAGATAACACAGAATTTTGGAGATCTGCAGAAGGCTCCCTTCCAGTCTCAAGCTGAGTCCTGATCAGCTCATATATGTGAGAAAACTACTCAAAGCTACAAACAAACTACACAAAAGAATTAAAGCAAACAATCACCAGAGCTAATACATGGCTGGCAATGGTGCCTATTCCCACATGCCATAGTAGAAAACTTCAGCATTCACAGAGCATCAGAGAGAGTACCCAGAAGGGTTTTGCCTCAGTAGTAGGACAAAATTAGATCTAGGCTTATGCTGTTCTGCTCATAACTAACAAAGTATAAAAGGAGGACTCCCAAAACATCATTTTCTTTCCAAGGAAATTAACTATGTTCCAGAACAAAGGTTAAGAATAATTATTTGAATACAAAAAATCAAGCACTCAACAAGTTAAAATTCATAATGTCTGGCATTAAAAATTACCAGTCATCCAAAGAAGCAGTTAAATAACACCCTTAATGAGGAGAAAAATAAATCAATTAAAATTGACCCAGAATAGACACAGATGATAGAATTAGTAGAAAAGGATATTATAACAGTTATTATAATTATATCCCATATCATTAAGTAGAAGAAAAATTGAACATGTTGAGTAGACACATGGAAGAAAAAAAGACACAAATCATACTTCTAAGAGATGAAAATGTCTGATATTAAAAATATAGACTAGGTGGGATTAACCAAATTAGAGATTAAAGAATATTAGTCAATTTGATAACAGAAATTATATAAAATGAATTATAAAGGAAAAAAGACTGAAAAGAAATGAATATAACATCAGTGAATAGTGGGAGAGCTTTAAATAGCCTAACACATGTGAAATTGGAGTCCCATTGTTGTTAAAAAAATAATGGCTAAAAGATTTCTAAATGTGATGAAAATGTTAAGCCCACAGATCCAAGAAACTTAACTGACTTCAAGAACAAATAACATGAAGAAAACAACACCAAGGCACATCAAAAACAACTTGCTTGATCCTAAAAGCACTCCCTAATAAAACTTCTGTATGCTAATCTCCATCTTAGAGTGGGGGAATAGAATGGAGATATATACACACTTCTATGTTGCTTGATTTTTTCTGAAATTAGTATAGATTAATTTTATAATAAAATACTGATTAAAATACATAACTACCTTGTGTTAGATACCTTTGGAAATAGAAAGATGTTTATATATTTTCCCTAAAACACGTTATATGACTCTAATATATTTCTGCCTTTCAGGCAGAGACTTTATTATGTTGCGTTATCTCAAAATTTACTTTAGTGCTATTAATAAATGTATCTTCTGTATGACAACAGATTGGAAATCCATGAATTTCCTTTATATCCAAATGCCAATGCTGGTGTGCATACAAGTTTTATTGATATACATATAATTATACAAGATTTTAAATTATGTATCTTCTGTGTTTAAATAGCTTGCCATATATATAGGTATTTAAATGCTTAATTCCTTAATATCAAAAGGCATATTTTTTATGCAAACATATTTGAGAACAGAGAGTTGTAAAGTTGAATATAATATTGTTTTTATGAATCCAGCATTTTTAAATGTCTAAACTATCTAATAAACTACTGTTTTCTTTGCCTTCATCTGTCTTAATATATATTTTCTGGCATTAAAAATTGGCCACAATTCAAATCTACTTGATAGAAAATTGCAACATGAACAATGTGAATTTAAAAAGTTGCCAAAATAATTAAGCCTTGGTGTAATAAATACAATATTTCTGATGCCTAAACTATATATTTTACCAACTAAATTATATACTCCACAATTTAATTTAACTTGATCTGCACATTCAAAAGACACAGTTGAAATTAAACTATACACTGGTTATAATCCATATGTTGCATCTCCATTAACACAAACCATAAAAAAGTCAATAAGTACCACCAATTAACTCTGCATTGTTTTGGCCTCTGGACTATCTCATAAGGTTTTTTGTCAATAGCATATATAGAAATATTGCTATATCACCACAAATTGTCTTTAGGGTAACAGAACTGTAATTATAACATGATGGATATTTCTAGTAACTACATTATTGCTAAGTATACCACAAGTTCTCCTTCTGGACAAGTTCCAACATAAGGCAAAAATAAACACTGCCCCAAACCACAATACATCCCTGCTGTAAGATGATTCCGTGTATCATAGATTCAAATACGCTTCACAGTTCATCAGATAAACCAGTTCAGTCTAGGCAAACTCTCTCATCCTGACATATAAAGTCCATAGCACAGTTTCCTGATATTATCACTATGATGATTTTCTATTATGTATAATAATGACAACAAAAGTCCTGAATTCTAAGTGTCCACCATTCTTCACAACCTGAACTTAAAGAAGTTAAGCAGTCCTGATGTGGTAAAGATAAAGATAATTTGGAAGAACAAATCTCAAAAACTTACCTTAAGATACCATTTGTATTTAGCATGTTCCCAATTCTCAGGAATTTGTGTCTTTTTGAGAAACTGTTCAGCTTCTGTTAGCCATTGATTAAATATCTTCATATCGTAATGAAAACGTCGCCATTTTTCAACAGATCTGTCAAATTGCCTAGAGATAAAAAAGAGGGATCAAGAAAAATGGACTGTATAAAACAAATTATATGAATGGAGTATATATTTTTTGTTTGCATTGACAAAAATATTATTCTGATAGTTTCTCAGATTTATAGATTTCAGTTCCAGTTAACCAAAATAAAATACTGAATACAAAATATGATTTAAATATGATTTAAAATTAAAGGCTGTATCTTTTTTTCCTTTAAAATCAAATATATCTCTTGATTGAAACAAAGACAAAGATAATTATTTTGGAGTATTAGTATTTTTTTCTCTAAGATCATATTTAATTGTTTAAAATTCCAGAAATTTAAAAATAGGCTAACATTATAGTAAATTAAGTATTTGGAAGCTATATATTCAATTTCAAAATATTTTTTGGATCAAAATCAAGTTATTTCATATAGTCTATCAGTTTCAATATCATTCTTGATCCAAAACTGCATATTCATTAAGCTAAATAGGAGGAATGCGTTCTGGTGTTCTCTTGCACAGTAAGGTGAAAAGAGTTAATATTGTATTGTCTGTTTCATAATAACTAGAAGAGAGAGTTTTAAATTTACTCACAACAAAGAAATGATAAATGTTTGAGGTTATGGACATGCCAAGTACTCTGATTTGATTATTATACAATATATGTATTTATTGAAACATCAAACTGTACCCCATGGATATGTACAATTATTATGTATCAATTAAAAATAAAATGAAACTTAAAAATATAACAAAATACCATTATTACACCAATAAAAAATAAATCATTAATATCCTGTCAATGTTCAAAAAAGATAACATGCAATTTATATTGCAGGCTCGGATATAAGCAATTAACCAACTAACAGATATAATAGTCAAACCAGGTGGTGGGTGTTAGCTTCATTATCCTTTCTGTTTTATTGTATCCACTAACATTTTAAATTGGAATGCTGAAGGAACTTAGTTCAAGGCAATGTGTGACTATTTCATATGAAAAGAATATTAAGAAACAAATATTTGGTCATTTTCCAGTCATAGAAAATACTGAGATAGAAACAGTATGAACCAGGGATTTATGCTTGCCTACAGACAGTTTCAGATAAGAATCACCTGCGGCATTAAAAAACAGCAACAGCAACAAAAACAAAACACTGATCCTGGGACTCCACTCCAGACCAATTAAATGTGTGTCTTTGGAGGTGGGACTTGACATTGGTATTTTTTAAAGCACTGAGGTGATTCCAATGTGCAGTCAAAGTGAAAAACAGTGCTACGAAGTAAGATTTGAAGCCTTATGGGGCTTATGATCTACCAGGTCTCTTGGGACATGTCCAAATAATAATCTGCTAGGACTAAACCAAAAGCTATCCTTAAGATTCCTGGCTGCAGGGCTGCCTAACAGTATAGTAGTCTGTCAAGTTTCTCTGAAATCTGCTCTTAAGAAACAATGAATTATACTTTTGAACCCCATGACATCTTCTCAGATATCTACCTTCATTTAGGAATTTTAAATAACTTTAGAATGCAATGCTACATCTGCCTACTACTGGTTTACTGGAAAGGGAATGAAATTCACATTTATTAAACAGTTACTATGAGCCAGACACTGCCTCCATGGTTTTATAGTGCCATGTATATACCATTTCATAGACACCTGCAATGACCCTGCAGCATAACAATTATTATCTCATTTTCTGTTAGAGAAAACAGAGGCCAAGTAACTTGTCAAAATGTAAGAATAGCATTAAATAATAGAGAGGGGATCCTAACCCAGATATCGCTGGTTTCAATGGCACCTTTCCATCACCTCACATGCTCTCTTGCAGGGACTTCCTTTTTCCAGGATGAAGCCACATCTTATTGGTTAAACAATTGAAAGGGATAGGTATAGAGGTTTTTTCCCTTTGTTTTTCTTCTTTATTATCTACCTATGATGTAATTCTGTACCTACACATACATTGCATTCTGTCAGATATTGCATTTAATGAATAACTACATGCCTAACCTGAAAAATTACATAAAACAGACAGTATTTTGGTAGCATAAAAAAGATAAAGAGTCTCAATTGTCAAAAATAGCGGATTAGGGATGACCTCCTGGTTCTCTGCTCTCAGAGTGGGAGGTGAAGAAAACGGTCTAAATCACTCTAGTGGGAAGTTCTCCCACAGGATTGGCTTCATGGAATTGCAGGGAAGCTTCGAGGGTCAGCAATGCTGGGGAAAGGAGGAAAGTGACTCAGTAGATTTGCCGTGAAGTTCTGAGAATCCGAGTTGTACAGTGGGGTTTGGAGTGCAAGCTGGCCACGTTCAGCGGCCAGCTCAACGGGACTGTGTGATCTGTCCCACAGGTGGACAACTTCTCCATCAATGACCAAAGTTCTGAGAGTCTGAGCTGTACTGCAGAGATTGGAGCGCAAGCCGGCTACACTAAGTGCCCAGCCCCCCGGGACTGTGGGATCTGTCCAACACGGGGACGCTTTCTCCTTCACCAACCTCCACACCCACGCAAGCAGCAAAACACCTGAAGTCAGCACGAAGAGGTAACATGGGCAGTCAGGCAGTTTGGAGAGGAGACAGGAGTGGAAAGCAATTTGAACTCTCCAGCCCACGGTGCAGGGACGCCTTGGCTGGGAGATCTGAACACACCAGCGGCTTATGCCTCACTTTCAAAGGGGCACAAAAGTGAGATAGGCCGCTCATTTGGCTGAGTTGTCTGGTGGACTCCGGGGGCCCAAGCACCAATGATGAGGAGGTGGAAGAGGGAGGGAGCTCAATCCTCCACAGACCCTCCCAGGGGGCTTCAGCAGCCCATGCTTCACTGATGACGTTGGGAAAAGTGAAAGTTTTCACTCCCTGGCGGAACTCTC
Source organism: Microcebus murinus (assembly GCF_040939455.1). Taxonomy (NCBI): domain Eukaryota; kingdom Metazoa; phylum Chordata; class Mammalia; order Primates; family Cheirogaleidae; genus Microcebus; species Microcebus murinus. The sequence continues at coordinate 106,699,770 of NC_134136.1, forward strand.
ACTGGTCTCCAGCAGCTCAAGCGCTGCCAGTGAGGGAGTGGAAGAGGGAGGGAGCTCAATCCTCCACGAACCCTCGAGGGGGCTTCAGTGGCCCAAACTCCGCTGGTGATGCACGGAAAGGGGAAAGTTTTCACCCCTCAGCGGAGCTTCTCAGTGGACCCTGGCAGCTCAAGCGCTGCTGGTGAGGGGCAGAAGAGGGAAGGAGCTAGCTCCTTGGTAAGCCTCCTGGCAGACCCCAGTGACTCAAGTCCCACCAGTGAGGGGAGGGAAGAGGGAGAGAGATTGCTCTCCAGGCAGTCCTCCATCACACCCAGCCACCTCTGTTTTGCACCTAATGAACAAAACCTGCCCTATCAGGATGGAATTGGAAAGGAGAGTGATTTTCCAACTCTGACTTGGGACAATAGTACCCCCTGCACGTTCTGGGGTTTTGAGCTAAGTGCTTCTCTCCAAAACTACAGACTCCACCACTGAGTGGAGTGGAGAAACAAGCCGTTATTCAAGCTGAAACCAGAGGCTGGACTGCTATCTCCTATTGCTTATTATCCATTGCTGGCCTATTTTTCACCAAAGGCCCAGATCCCTCCCCTGAAAAGGTTTAGTAACAGCAACACTAGATTGCTACCCAAGCTGAGATCCTTGCCCATCTCCTGGAGACAATTTGGTAGACAGGGTTTTTAGCCAAAGGATCAGCCCCCAGTCCTTGAAGCACACAGTGGTGAGGGAGTCCGTTTTTAGGGCTAAGACCCATCTGGGTTGTGGAAGGTTCTTGTCTGCGCCCAGGCCACTGGTATTTTGTAAGGAAGGGCCTGACTCCACTTACGCAGGAGGAGAGTAGCAAGCAGGTTGCTCTCTGTTCTATGTCCCCCAGAGGCCCTGGTCAGGGCCTCTTCAACAGTCCTGAGGCTTTGACTTCATAACAACTAGATGAACCCCATACTTGGAGGGGCGGAGTAAGAAGAGTTGATGCCCTACTACAGCAAGTTGTTTTGGATCATGTTAAAAGCAGAATACAGGCCAGGCACAGTGGCTCATGCCTGTAATCCTAGCACTCTGGGAGGCTGAGGCGGGCAGATTGCTCAAGGTTAGGAGTTCAAAACCAGCCTGAGCGAGACCCCATCTCTACTATAAAAATATAGAAAGAAATTAATTGGCATATACATATATATATATATATATATATATATATATATATATATATATTAGCCGGGCATGGTGGCACGTAGTCCCAGCTACTCGGGAGGCTGAGGCAGGAGGATTGCTTGAGCCCAGAAGTTTGAGGTTCCTGTGAGCTAGGCTGATGCCACAGCACTCACTCCAGCCTGGGCAACAAAGCAAGACTCTGCCTCAAAAAAAAAAAAAAAAAAAAAAAAAAAGTAGAATACAGGGGCTTGCCCTTGGTATCAAGGCAGTTGCCAAATTATAGGCTTGTGTTCTGAGAAGGAAAATCTCAACCAGAATTCCTAACAATTGCACCAAAAGACACTTTCTACCAGGAGCTGCCACACATATGCAGTGAATGATCTCTGAATAACTTTTTAGAAGCTCCTCTCTAGCCACAGATCAAGCAACCCCTGAAGTATACTCTCTTAGGCTTGCTGATACCTGTTGTTTATCTCACCCCAACTAAATAGGTAACAGGGCTCAAGGATCCCCTGGGAGAGGTATGACACTCCCCAAAGGCTGAGATTCCTGTTTACCACATTTAAGGGTTTAGAGGTCATTATATAGGTATTGGAATAGCTTGATAACCGACCTCCCCACGCAAACCACAAGCAACAAAAAAGAGAGAATACCTCATAGCTCATCACAGTACCTCACACTTCATACTAGTAGTTGATAAGGGAGTCACACTCACAAAAGGGATACAATGCCGGGGAGTCTAAACAAGGGATCCAATCTCACTAATCTCTATTAAGAGATGGTGAAGGCAACAGATCAAAGATAACCCAACAGGCTCAAACTCCTCTAAGACATTACAGGTCCAGAGCACATATCCCCAGATCTTCCAAGGGTCATCCCTCCATAATTCCAGAATTTAGCTCATAATTCAGTCCCTGCACTTCTGGTCCTCGATAAAGCACCCAGATGAGAAAGAACCAGAGAAAGTTCACAGGAAACATGAAGGAGCAAAGAGAAAAGTCACCTCCAAAGCAAAATACTCATCCTCCATCATCTGGCACCAACTTACATGATATGATTAAACTGACGGAGGAAGAATTCCAAATATGGATTGCTAGAAAACTCAATGCAATTGAAGAGAAAATAGAACCCCAGCATAGAGAAACCACAAGAACAATATAGGAAATGAATGAAAGGTTCTCCAAAGAAATTGAAATTATTTAGAAAAACCAAACAGAAATTCTGGTTATGAAGGAGACAATCAAGGATCTCCATAACACAGTGGAAAGCATAAAGAACAGGATGGACCATGCAGAGGAAAGAACCTCAGAGCTTGAAGATTATGCCTATGCACTAAACAAATCAGAGGAAGAAAGGGAACACAGAAACAAGAGAGAAGACCAAAGTTTACAGGAAGTGTAGGATTATTTGGCTTAAAAAAGCCGAATCTCATATTGATTGGGATTCCAGAAGGGGAAGAGGAACATTCACAAGGGCTGGAAAACTTACTTCATGGAATACTGGAGGAAAATATGCCAGGTTTGGGAAGAAACCTTGATACCCAAATACACGAAGCACACAAAACTCCTGGGAGACTCAATGTGAAAAGGCAATCACCTCGTCACATGGGTATTAGGCTGACCAAAGTAAACATGAAAGAAACAATTCTCTGAGCAGTGAGACAAAAGCAGCAAATGACTATAAAGGTAAGCCTATCAGACTAACAGCAGACTTCTCATCTGAAACCTTACAAGCCAGGAGGGTTTGGGTGCCTATCCTTAATCTTCTAAAACAGAACAAAGCCAAACCTAGAATTCTTTATCCAGCAAAATTAAGTTTCATCTATGAGGGAGAAATAAAGTCCTTCTCAGACAAGCAATCACTGAAGGAATTTGCAAATCCTGACCAGCCCTGCAGGAAGTTCTCAGATCCACATTTCTAAACAAACACAGCAATAGTCACTCCTCAAAGTAAAATCCTCAAAGAATTAAAGTTTAGATCTTGAACTACATGATGGCTCAAGGAGTAAGACAAAGCAAGAAGTCTCTACCCAACAATATGAATGATAATCTTCCTCCAATTTCAATCTTCTCAATAAATGTAAATGGAAATGTAAATGGCTTAAGCTGTCCTCTGAAGAGACATAGACTGGAAGAATGGATAAAAATGCACAAGGCTAGCATCTGCTGTCTACAGGAAACACATCTAACCCACATAGATGCCTTCCTGCTGAAGGTCAAGGGATAGAAAACTATCATCCAAACAGAAGTCAAAAGAAAGCTGGGGTAGCCATACTATTTTCAGATAACACAAGCTTTAAAATAGCAAAAGTAAAAAGAGAGAAAGATAGCCATTCTATAGTGATGAAAGGGTAGATCCAACAAGAAGATTTAACAATTCTTAATATCTATGCACCCAATACAGGAGCACCCAATTACATAAAGCAAACCTTGTTTAATCTAAACACCATGTTACACAACACTGCCGTAGTCGCAGCGGACTTCAACACTCCACTGAATGATCTGGATAGATCCTCCAAACAGAAAACAAGCAAAGAAATAATGGACCTGACCAGAGCCCTGGATCAAAAAGATCTGACAGATCTCTATAGAACATTCCATCCAAATAAACTTGAATTTACATTCTTCTCAGCAGCCCATGGATCCTTCTCCAAAATTGATCACATCCCAAGCCGCAAATCAGATCTCAAAATATTCAAGAAAATAGAAATTATACCTTGTATCTTTTCTGACCATAATAGTATAAAATTACAGTTCAACTCCTATAGAAACACTCTACGCCTCACAAAATCATGGAAACTACACAATCTATTATTGAAAAATTACTGGTTCAAGGAAGAAATTCAGAGGGAAATCAAGAGTTTCTTCGAACAAAATGATAACGGTGATACTTGTTACCAAAACCAAACCTGTGGGATATAGCAAAAGCTTACCTCAGAGGAAAACTAGTAGCAATTAACGCTCACATCCCAAAAACAGAAAGCTTAGATACTCACAACCTAATAAATAGGCTCAAGGAATTGGAAAAAGAAGAGCAAACAATTTCCAATCCTAGTAGAAGAAAAGAAATAACAAAGATCAAAGCAGAACTTAATGAAATGGAGAACAAGAGAACTATACTAAAGATCAACAAAACCAGAACCTGGTTTTTCAAAAAGATAAACAAAATTGATTGCCCTCTTGCTAGATTGACAAGGACTCAAAGGGAAAAGACTCTAATAAACTCAATAAGAAATGAAAAAGAAGAGATCACAATAGACACCACAGAAATACAAAACATTATATTTGACTACTATAAAAAACCATATGCCCAAAAACTACAGAACAAAGATGAAATGGGCAAATTCCTGGATTCATACAACCTCCCTAAGTTCACCCAGGAAGTAACAGAATTCCTGAACAGACCAATCTCAAGCTCAGAAATTGGAGCAGTAATTAAAAACCTCCCCAAATGAAATAGTCCCAGAACAGATGGCTACACTTCAGAGTTCTACCAAACATACAGAGATGAAATTATACCTATACTACAGAAACTATTCCACATCATTGAGAAGAATTGTATCCTTTCTAACTCATTCTATGAAGCCAATATCACCTTGATACCAAAGCCAGGAAAGGACACAACAAAAAAAGAAAATTACAGACCGATATCCCTCATGAATATAGATACAAAAATCCTAAATAAAATTTTAGCAAATAGAATTCAGCAGCACATCAGAAAAATAATTCACCATGACCAGATGGACTTTATTCAAGGGATGCAAGTCTGGTTCAACATACACAAGTCTATAAGTGCAATTTACTTCATAAATAAAATCAAGAACAAAGGCCATATGATTCTGTCAATAGATGCAGAAAAAGCATTTGACAAAGTCCAACACACCTTTATGATAAAAACTCTTAACAAAATAGGAATAGATGGCTCATACCTTAAATTTATCAAATCCATTTATGGCAAACCCACTGATAATATCATTCTAAATGGGGAAAAATTGAAATCATTCTCTCTTCGAACTGGAACTAGACAAGGATGCCCACTATCTCCTCTCCTATTCAATATAGTGCTTGAAGTTCTAGCTATAGTAATCAGGTAAGAGAGGGGAATTAAGGGCATCCAAGTGGGGGCAGATGAAATCAAACTCTCACTCTTCCCCGATGATATGATATTATACCTAGAAAACCCCATGGATTCATCCAAGAGACTCCTAGATTTGATAAATGAATTTGATAAAGTCACAGGTTATAAAATCAATACACGGAAATCAGAAACATTCATATATGCCAAGACCCATCAAGCAGAAACTCAAATAAAAAATGCAATACCCTTTACTATAGCTCCAAAGAAAATTAAATATCTAGGAATATACTTAACAAAAGATACAAAAGATTTATACAAGGAGAACTACAAAACACTAAAAAAAGAAATTGCAGATGATTTAAACAGATGGAAAAATCTACTTTGTTCATGGATTGGTAGAATCAATATCATTAAAATGTCAATATTACCTAAAGTGATCTACAGAATCAATGTAATCCCCATCAAAATACCACCAGCATTCTTTACAGATCTAGAAAAAATAATTCTTCACTTTGTATGGAACCATAAAAAAGCTCATATAGCCAAAGCAATCTTAAGTAAAATGAACAAACTGGGAAGCATCAGTCTTCCTGACTTCAAGCTGTACTATAAAGCGGTAATAGTTATATCATCCTGGTACTGGCACAAGAACAGAAGCATCGATATCTGGAATAGATCTCTGATACCAGAAATGAAACCTTCAGTAGACGGTAACCTAATCTTTGATAAAGCAGACAAAAATATACAATGGGGAAAAGAATCCCTCTTCAATAAATGGTGCTGGGAAAACTGGTTAGCTGCATGCAGAAGATTGAATCAAGATCCCTACCTCTCACCTCTCACAAAAATTCACTCAAGATGGATAGCAGACTTAAATCTAAGTCATGAAACCTTAAGAATCCTAGAAGATGTTGGGAAAACCCTATCAGACATTGGTCTAGGCAAAGAATTTTTGAGGAAGACCGCCAAGGCAATCACTGTAACATCAAAAATAAACAAATGGGATCTGATCAAATTAAAAAGCTTCTGCACAGCCAAGGAAACTATCATTAGAGCAAATAGACAACCCACAGAGTGGGAGAAAATATTTGCTTTCTATACTTCTGATAAAGGTCTAATAACAGGAATCTATCTAGAACTTAAAAGAATTAACAAGAAAAAAAAAATCAAACAACCCCATCAAGAAATGGGCAAAGGAAATGAACAGAAACTTCTCCAAAGAAGACAGAATAAAGGCCTGCAAACATATAGAAAAATGCTCAACATCTCTAATCCTCAGAGAAATGCAAATCAAAACCATAATGAGATACCACCTAACCCCAGTGAGAATGGCCTGTATCAAGAAATCCCAAAACAACAAATGCTGGCAAGGATGTGGAGAGACAGGAACACTCTTAAACTGCTGGTGGGACTGCAAATTACTGCAACTTTTGTGGAAAAGAATTTGGACACCTCAAACAGCTAGAAATAGAAATACCATTTGACCCGGCAATAGCATTGTTGGGCATCTACCCAAAAGAGCCTAAGACATTCTATTATAAAGACATCTGCACCCGAATGTTATGGCAGCACAATACACTATTGCACAGTCATGGAAACAACCCAAGTGTCAATTCATGAGTGGATAATTAAAATTTTGTATATGCTCACAATGGATTATTATTTAATTCTAAGAAACGACTGTGAGCTAGCACCATTTATGCTATCCTGAATTAAGCTTAAGCCCGTTAACCAAAGTGAGGTGACACAAGATCTGGAAAATGGGCTACGTATCTACTCTCCATCAAATTTGTACTGATTGATTAAAACTATGGTGCTCAAATGGTGGTAATGTTCATCAGGGATTCGGAGGGGGGAAGACCCACATCTTAGGGATGTGGAGAGCATTGTGGGGGGGGGGGAATACTTCTAACCCTTCTTAGGGAGAGGGAAAGATATACAATGTTACCAAAATGTCAAAAAATAAATTAAACTTTTATCGGGTGGTGGGCAGGTGGGAGGGGGCAGGAGAGGAAGGATGTATACTTACATAATGGGTGTGGTGCGCACCACCTGGTGGTTGGGCACTCTTGAAGCTCTGGCAGGGTGGCGTGGGGAGGGGTAGCAAGGGCAATATATGTAACATTAACAATATTTGTACCCCCATAATATGATGAAATAAAAGGAAAAAAACGAGTCTCTATAGTTAAAAATAAGAATTCTGCCTTTGATAATTACTGATTTTCTAGAGTTAATCAAATATAATATATCCTTAAGCAACAAAATGATCTTGGGAATGTTTTACATGTTTACTATTAATAATAATTTAGCATTCATATACTTTTAGTGGTATCTAATACATAATAAATGACCTAAGAATACATCTTAAGAGTTTATTCTCTTTAAAAAAGAATTACACATAGCATGTTTACAGACACTTGTATCATTGGAGTCAAAAAGTTGCTGCTGTGCACGTAGAGTAGTCACATTCATCAGGTGTCAGGCAGGTTGGAGGAGGAAGGGGGGATGGGTATATTCACACCTAATGGGTGCCATGAACACTGTCTGGGGGATGGACATGCTTGTAGCTCTGACTTGGGTGGGGCAAAGGCAATATATATAACCTACACATTTGTACCCTGTAACATGCTGAAATAAAAAAAAAATTAAAAACTTGCTGTTCAAGGAGAATGTACAAAACTATGAAGCATAGTTAACATTGTTCCATCTTGGCGAGACTATAGTTGATTTTACTTTTTATTATATACTTTTTCTTTGTTGTTGGTTTTTCTGGTTTTTTTTGGACAGAGTCTTACTCTGTTGCCCAAGCTAGAGTGCTGTGGCATCAGCCTAGCTCACAGCAACCTCAAACTCCTGGGCTCAAGCAATCCTCCTGCCTCAGCCTCCCGAGTAGCTGGGACTACAGGCATGCGCCATCATGCTTGGCTAATTTTTTATATATATATATATTTTAGTTGGTCAATTAATTTCTTTCTATTTTTAGTAGAGATGGGGTCTCGCTCTTGCTCAGGCTGGTTTCGAACTCCTGAACTTGAGCGATCCTCCTGCCCTGGTCTCCCAGAGTGCTAGGATTACAGGTGTGAGCCACGTTGCCTGGCCCATTGTTGGTTTTTCTACAACATGCTTTTCATTTTATGAGAGTCAGAAAAAATAAAGCAAGTTTAAAATAAATTTAAATGGCAGTCTCACATGCTATGACTGCTACCTCCAACTATCCTCCCGTTACAGTAGTCTAAGCAACAGGTAGCAGCTAACCAGAGCACAGAGAAGTACCAGTTCGTCACAATTTACCAATTCAACTTTGTAGCAGTCATCAGTCCCTTCTTGGTTTGCTTTTTTTCACTACCCAATCACCTGAACTATCCTCTTGCCAACACTTTTAGCTAGTAGGAGGTGCTTTTTTCTCCAATATATGTACTATAAGTGCCCACTCTTCTTTCCACACTGCTACGCACACCCTAAAGGTGTCCAATCTCAGATCTGTTACAGACACTCTCCTTTTGCCACTCACCATAGTGGTAATTTCCACCCTCCACCAGACTCCACACACCCTCCTCTCACCCTGACCCTCTTCCTTTTTACAGGTTATCTTTCCTCTTCATTCTCCCAAGAGAAGAAAAACATAAGGGTCCATACACTTGATCACAGTAAGCTGGACTCTGCAAGACAGAGCTGGGGTTAGGAAGAAAAAGGGAACAGGCTAAGGACCTGGGCTCTGCATTGATACCATTGTTCTGTGCCCATGAAAGTGAGGCAGGATGGACTTTCCAGCCACGCAGGACTAGGACTATCTGCTGGTTCCCCAACCCCTGCTACTACCTTGGGACTTGGGAATTCACACATCAGTAACATATTCCTGAATTGCCCTCTTTCCCTTTTGCTCTCTTTTCCTTAACTCCTGCACCCCAAACCTTTGCATCCTTTAAGACTTGATATAAATTACTTACACTGTTGCTTTATAAATATATAGCATTCAATATAGCATGCAACTGCTAAAACTTTGAAAACTGTAAAGTTGATTTAATTTCATTATTAAAATTACTGTTAAAATGAGTAACTCTATTCAAACAAAATATTAAAGAATAAAAACATGTGCTTTACATGCAATGACATTTAATATGAGTAATAATACTTTAAACTGCATTTCGAGCCTCACATAAAATTTTAAAATATACTTTTCAGTGCTTAATATGCCTTGTTAATAGCAGAGTCTAAATCTATTCCTGAATTTACTATGTAAAATTACATTTTTTTATCATGACTACTTATAAACTTAAACTCTTTTTTTTCTTATCAAGGAAAATTCCAAATTAATATATATATAAATTCTGCTGGTTTTACAATGTTACATTTATAAATTCAATCTCTAATTAGTTATTGTGCTCCCTAAGTTCCTCTCACTCTATTATTTAGACTATTGATAAGTGAGGAAAAAGGCAACAACAAGTAGAAACACATAGAGACATTAAAAATAGCATTCAGGGAAATAAATATAATTTTTATCTTCTATACTATTTCTAGGAAAAAAAAAATGTGGTGTTTTTTTTTTCCTGGCAGTAAGAGGAAATGTAGGCTGAACTTAATAAAGGACAAAAAATTGTCGGTATACACATACAGATAATAAATCAAGTGATTTTGAAATTTTGCAAATATTAAAATTCTCATTCACTATGCAACCAGTATTTAACATTACACTGCTGCTTCATTTATGTGCAGCATAACTTATTTCCTGCTGTTCTAAATCAAGTTAGTCAGATCATTCTCAAGCATAAATTACATTTAGGGAGTAATTTAGGTACTTTGGAACATACTTTAACACTTTCAGGCCATTACGGTGGTGCTCAATTCCATGAAATAGATTTAAATAAATAACACCCTAGTAGCCTTCTGACATATCCATTGTGGCTTTATACTTAGGTCTGCAAGCTCAGCGTTGGGCTGCTGATTATTTCCTCCTGCATATTTCATCTTTGATTAAGTGAGTGGGAGGGATCTTGGCTAAAGTCTCATAATCCAAACTGTAGGTGTCAATAAATAAAAGTTAGTTATCTTCCCCAAATCATAGTACCTTGCTTCCCCCAATCATAGTACCTTGCTTCTGCCCCGTACACACATCCCAAGTAATAAAATTATTCAGTAAAACTTAAATATACCAGCAGTCATGAAGTTTTCTCTACAGGACCTGCGTCACTCTGAGGAGATCTCCCATGGCTCCAACTCTCCTCTCCCCTCCAGTATTCCTTTGATTTCTTACTTTTAAAACAGTGGCCCCAGTTTTCTAGGCTAAATAAGAAATCTCACACCTAACTTATACACTGAGACCATACACATGTATGATTATAGTCTAGTCCAGCTGTGTAATGGTCTCACTGCCACCATTGGACAGAGGTTTGTACCTGGAGACACCATTATGACTCAGAGCAGTGGTAAGACTGCCTTGTTTGACATCCTGGCTCCACCCTTTATTATGTGGCCTTGGGCAAGCAAGTGATCTCTCTGAGAAGTGGTTATAAAATTAGTACAGATCCTCTAAGGTAATTGTGAAAGTTGAATGAATTTATGCAAATTTCTTTGAACAGTGTCTGGAAGTGTTCAACAAATATGAGTAGTAATAGTTGTTATTATTAGTCTGCCTCTATTTGGCTTGGGCCTTTAAATGCAAATCAAATCACCAACATATAATCTGTGCTGTACTCATGTCTCTCTGGTGGGGATCAGACATATAAGAAATGACTATTGTTAATTTCAGGATTTAAAGTAATTAAGTAGGCAATTTCATTCGCCTGTTCATGGAAGCTGAATCATTATTCCAGCACAGAATCCATGATTGACCATGACTGACTCTAACCACCCATATATATTTATTTTTAAATACATTTTATTGTGAAACATAACTAATATAGAGAAGAATTCATACAACTCCATGTAACCAGCACCCAGGCCAAGACATTTTTTAAAGATCCCATCAGCAAGAAACCCCTTGACACCTCCCTCAATCACTACTTCCCCCTGCCCTTACAATATAGCCTTCATCCTTACTTTCAGGATAAGCATTCCTTTAGAGCTTCACAGTTTAAATATGTAGTCCTAACATTACAGTTTGGTTGTTGTATTTTTTTCATTATTTTTATAAATTGAATCCTATAATATATATTCTTTGATGCTTCATTTGCTTGATATTATACTTTTAAGATAAATCCATGTTGTTTCTTATTCATCATTGTATAATTTTCCATTGTATGATTGCCTGAGTCTGTTTGTGCTATTTGTAATGTATAAATAACAGAAATTTACCTTCTTACAGTTCTGGAGACTGGCAAGTTCAAGATCAAGGCTCCATGGTATCTGGTGTCTGGTTAAGGCCTCCCTACTTCATCTTCATATGGCAGAAGATGAGAGGGCAAGAGAGCAAGCTAACTGAAAGCTCTGTGAAACCTCATTTATAAGGGTCTTAATCTCATTAACAAGGAAGGAGCCCTCATGGCCTAATCACCTCTTACAGGCTCCACCTTTTAATACCATCACATTGGCAACACCTGAATCTAGGAGGGGACACGTTCAAATCATAGAACTAATTTTATCATTAACAAATACTTGGGTAGTTTCTAGTTGAGACCATTATTATGTTGCTGCAGATAACACCTGTCCCATACCTATCTCCTGGAATGTGAACACATGTATTTCTGTAAAGTATATACCTAGGAGTGAAACTGATGGGCCATAGTTTACATATATCTTTGATGTTAAAATGGTTTTGACTCCCGGTAGTAGCAGTGTTTGAAATTTTCATTTCTACTTACAATTTACAAACCAAGTAGCATTTTATAAGATTTTCGATTACTCTACATTCTCATCACCCCTTGGTATTGTCAGACTTTAAATTTCAAATATTCTGGTCAGTGTGTAGTGCTATTTCGTTTTAGTTTTAATTTGTATGGCCCTGACTACTAATAGGACTTAGAAACTCTTTAAATGTTTATTGGCCACTTGGATGTCTTATTTTGTAAAGATAGCAAAAGTTAGACAGTGTTACTGTGAAGTATAAAACATCTTAGTTATTTACTATGAAGTGACAACTTCATAAACGCCATCCAGGTCAAGATATAGAAAGTAGCCAGTAGCCCACAAACCCTATCTGTGCCACATTTCACATTTCAAGAACTTTCCCAATTTTTCTACTAGATTGTCTGTTCTTTTCTTATAGATTTGTAGGAATACTTCATAATTAGATGCACACACTTCATCCATTATATGTATATTCTAAATATCTTCTCCCACTCTGTGGTTTTCATTTTTACTCTCTCAATACTGCCTTTAGATGTACAAAAGTTATTAATAAACAATGTAGTCCAGTTTATTTTTATTCATGATTAGTACTTCATGTATTTGTTTAGGCAATCTTTCTTTGCCCAACATACATTAACATATCCTCCTCATATTTTGTTGTTAAAGCTTTATTAATTTTTTTCACATTTAGGTTTGTAGTCCTCCAGGATTTTATTTTTGTGTATTGTTTGAAATAGGACCTATACATATTTTTTCTAAGCAGGGGATTCAATTTTAATTTTTTAGGTAAGGTATGCATACAGTAAAAATTAATGGGTGAACAGTGGAAAAATAAAACCATGTGTAGAGAAATGTGTCTGTCCCAATTTTGATCCCCTCACTCTGCTAGTTCTGCTCTTATTGTTAATAAAAATTTTATAATTTGAAATATTTATAGAGTAAGGCAAAGAAATAAACAAACACAGTGGTATAAAGTGATACTTTCTCATTCTGTTTTACTGTTTTCAATATATTCAATGCTGGTATTTTTACAGCTCTGGATTGACATTTCATTTTGTAACACCCTGTTTATTTTATTGATCCCTCATCCTCCCTAGGTTGTGAGCCTGGTTCTCAGGCTTCAAGCAATTTTGGAGTGATACTTTGATTTTAAGTTTCTCACAGTGGTTATAACACTTGAGTTTAGGAGCTCATTCTCATGCACTTATCCCTTCTCTTTACTGTTGAAATTCTACACACTTTGTTTCCCTTGTTTCTCATAATAACTTTTCATTTATTGCCATATAAACACATAGCGGATATAGACTTTATTTGAACTGTATCACTAACATCAACACTTAATCGTGGCCTCTTTCCAACCATAGGGAACTTTTCTGCCGTACTTAAAGACAGGGATAATTTTCCATCAAAAGGAAATCTAATTCATAGAGATGAACCTGTTGGATTTCTTGTCTGAACATTTCCCTATAGAACCTCATTCACTTTCAAAGATTCAACTAACATCTACATCAGAAGTGGTCAAACTTTATCTATAAAGGTCTGGAGAATAAGTATTTTGCTTTGTGGGCCATATATTCTTTGTTACAACTACTCAATTCTGCCTTGTAGCTCAAAAATAGCCATAGACTAAATAAGCAAATGAATGTGGCTGGGATTCGCTACAACTTTATTTACGAAAACAAGTGGTGGGTGGATTTGGTCCATGAGCAGTAGTTTATTGACCTTTGTTCTAAAGGATAATTGACATAGCCCCAGGTTGTGGCCTTTACCTGAACTCTATATTCAGCAGTTTTTGGACTATTGTCATCAGAACATTTGATGTGAAACTCAAACATGATATGTTAACAATTTCTTATTTTCTCCTATATATCTCAACTTTTAATTTTAGTTAGGGATTTCCAAGCTAGAAATTTTGAGGCCATTCTTCACTCCTTAACTTTCTTATTCTGCTTGTCTTTATATCCTATCAAATCTAAACCAAATGACTTTTTACTTTGGCCTCATCCCTCTACCTGCACTACCATGACCTTTCTTGAAAGCCCCTAATATCTTTTCCTTTGCATATTCCCAGCCACCTCTTCCTATTGTTAATTTCTCACCAATCTCCAATGAATATCTCCACTACTATCCCCTCTTCCTTTTTGTTCCCAATACAAATATTCAACCATATGTATACTATACTCAAAATATTGAATATCTCAAAACTTCCGTAATAGTACAAATGCCACTTTTACTCTGGGCCTTTTGCTATATATTACAATGCAACCCTATCTACAACGCCACTTTAATTTATGGGCCTGTCTCCTTTGAAATTAGTTATTCCATAAGACAAACTTTCCTAACTTTGTGAAAGCCTCTGTTAAAATATTACTTTCTGTTCTCATTATTAATTTACAGAGCTGCTTTTGCAGTAGACTATGTATCTTAGGAAAAGGAATATGCTTACACACCTTTGAATTCCTAGTACCAAGCACTGTCCCAGGCATATGCTAAGAGTTTAGCATATTTCTATAAGTGAATGAGTGAATGAAAAAGTTCAAAGTAATTTGAGTAAACTCCTTATATCTTCATTTTAAGAGTCACGAAGACTTGAGTGTATCATTTTACCTCTTTGAATTTCAGTTGTCTCACAAAGCAAGAATAATTATGTTGCCTACCTTATACAGCATTTTGAGGAGGATAAAAATATACTTTAAGGTGTAAATAGCAATAAACCTTTAATATTATTGATATCAATAGCAACCTTTAGAAATCTGAAAATTTTGTAACATTGATACAGAATTGAGAATACAAAAATTAGTATATATCAGAAATAATTTTCCAAATTCATCAATACATTGTCAGAGAATTGTTGCTATCATTAATAAAAACACAAATAAAAATGATTTTGGAAGTTCAACATTATTCTAAAGAGAATAATACATTTTACATGAATTTGCTGAGGTCTAATTTAAGTATGAAGATGCACAGTTACTTAAGAACTATGAATCTTTTTAAATGAGTGTTTCAAACTAAGACAATATTGATAAAATTCACCTTACACTAAAAATTTAAATGGTTTTATTTTATGATGCGCACTGTCTGTGGGATGGACACGCTTGAAGCTCTGACTGGGCAGAGGGAGGGCAAGGGAAATATATGTAACTTAAACATTTGTACCCCCATAATGTGCTGAAATAAAAAATAATGATAAAATTAGTTAAATGCTGATGACATTATTTTTATGGGCTCATAAATATTTTAGGTCATCACTAAGACTATTAGATGAAATCTTGAAATTCCTTGGATTTATAAAGTATTTTTTAAATTGTCTCAATGGGCATGAACCTTCTGATGAGGTCTAAAATTGTAGTGGTTCCTTTTTCCTACAAATAGGCAGATCTGTGGAGGAAGAAGCTAAACAAAAAAGCTTCACCAATAAGCTTGAGTCATCTTAGATAAATGAAGAATTTTTGAACTGAAATGGCACACATATACACGATATTTCAATATGTATATATCCATACACATATATCAGGAACTTGACCTCAGTGAACATTGAGTGTTTAGGGGATCTTCATTAAGCATATTATTTTGGCTCAGGGAGAGACACTATAAACAAACCCAAGATAAATTGATATGTACTCATATAGGTAGAAATTCATATCTTCACCTACTCTTGACATCTGATAATTTAATTAGCTAATTAAAAATAGGAAAGCAAAAGTGCCTCTAATATTACTAGTGTCTGATATTCCACAAATCTTCTTTATCCTTCCCTTTTAGAAATGTCTTTGCCATAATCCAAAGTCCCAGCAGACCAATGACAGTGTAAAGGGTGTGATATTTGACAGTTTCATCATGTTGAAAAACTATTCAGGGTATACTATTCCTGCACTGCTTCCAAAAAAAAAAGGAAAAAAAAACAATGTAGGATTATGCTAATATTAACCTAAAAATTATGCAATTTCAATGTCTTGATTTAGCTCAATTAGCATCCTGTAAAAATACTCAATGTAGCAGAAATAGTTTGCTATTAGTGAGCTGTAATGTTACTTTTAATATCAGGACCTTTTGGAGAAATCAACTACAGAAACTGATTCAGCAGTCTAAATTAAATAATTTAAATTTCTTAAAAAGTTTAAGCTAACATACTCTCTGAAGACTTCATATATTCATGGGTCTCCTCTACAAAATGTATTTAATTTAGTCTTAATTTACATATCTTCTAGTATGTAGTCCAAATTAAGATTATATGGTCTTAGACATTCCAGCTTCTAAGTCTTATCTTTAATTTGTTGGCTAGAGGGGATATTCAAAATAACGATGTCTTTCTTTCCATTCAAACCCAAACATATGTAATAGATGTAGGAACTTTCACCTACAAAGAGGAGCAAAAGCAATCACAACCATAGACATATGCTAAGCACTCTATTAAAAATTTCAGATTCAGTAAAGTATTAAATATTAATATTTTCAGTACTATTATTATATTCATTATTCAGATGAGAAAACTGAGACTTTGGGAGGCTAACTTGTATGTTTCTATTCAGAGATGCAAGGCACTAATATAGTTGAATAAAGATAGTTTATAGTATATACATTTTTCTTTTAGTGTTTAGTGTCATTCAAAATAGTAAACACTATATTTATCTCATGGAAGACAAGAAATTCTACTTCTATAATATACTGTCCTCTTGGACATAAAGCATGTTGTTATTAGTCAATTCCACTCTTGCATTTCTCAGCATCATAAATTTGATATTTCAAATAAAATGTTTTTCATAAATGATCTACCTTCCTTTTTAAGCAACATTTTCTCAAATTAACATCCCATCTTTCTAGCCTCTTCTCATTATATATCATGATGAATACCTCCTACTCCAAAATCAAGATAATATTACTTTTGGTTTTTCATGAATATCTTTGAAGGTTCCTCATCATTTTATTTGTTTATTTTTAAATTTTGCTCATATTAGTCCTTGTCTTAAAATATTGTTTCTCTTAGATTTTCTGTCCAGCTATACCTCCCTCCATGAGAACCTTACTGATACTCCAAATTATTAATATAAATAATCCATCTCTCTTAGACATACTCTAACATTCTCCTTTTTTAAGGGTGATTTTTTTCTTTATTATTTTTAGTAACCAGTTTGTTGAAGTATGATTGATATATAAAAAGCTGTAGATATTTAATGTATACATCTCCATGAGTTTGGGGATAAATACACACCCATGAAACCATCACCACCATCAAGGCCATAAACATATCCTAAAGTTTCCTCTAGTCTCCTTTATTATTGTTGTTGTTATTTTATTGTTGTTGTTTGTAGGTGAGAAAACATAAGATCTCTTGGAATTTTAAGTATATTTTAAGTATTGTATTGTTAGCTATAGACACTAGGCTGTATGGCAGATCTGCAGAACTTATTTATCTTCCATAACTGAAACTTTATATTTTTTAACCTAACAATCCTTTTGTCCTGCTTTAAAGAATTTGTTACACTGTTATTACCCCTAAAGTACATTTAATGCTCTCTGAAGGTAGAAAATATGTCAAATCACCACTTTTACCTTCTGTAACAGGTACCAATAAATAATGCTGCACTTAATTTTTGCAGATTTAAATTTAATTAATCCAAAGAATTAATTTTAATGCATACTATTGGTATCTATTTTGAATTATTATATCTTTTATCAGAACTTGTTCTGTTGATTAGAACTCCCAAACTATATTCTTTCAAAATGAGGACACAGTTTTCATTAAGAGAAGGTAGTAAAACAATGAGGTTGTGCGGCAGCATATGAAGTTTGAAGACAGGCAAACATGGATTTGAAATTCTGTTCTATTACTTAATAGTGCTTTGTAAACTTTAGATGGTGATTTAATTTTGCAGATTTCAGAATTCTTATTTGTGGAAAAGCCATAGTATCTACTTCACTGGGTTTTTATATGGATTAGCAATAATATAGTGAAGGTTGTTGAACATATAATAAGTGCTCAATCAATGGTGGTAATAACAATAATTGTAATGTCCATATACATATACACTCTGTACATAATCACCATGTTTGTAAAATATTAAATTGTCAAAAAATTACATCCATATGAACATTTTCTTTTTCAATATATAGTTATGAATGAGTAAAATATGTAGAACTGATTTTATATAGTTCCTCATTTACACATGAAAGTTGCATATCTTCAGGTAGATTTCATCTTGTCCTTTAAGGCTCATTTTACTATGTGTAAACTGATTTTACTGCTATTATAATGGATCAAACCAAAACTATTACAGTAAATGGACTCATATGTCTCTCTTTGTTTCTTTTTCAATGAGGGAGGGATAGTAATTTGACACTGCTACAAGAAATTTAACTTAAAATTTTCTGTTAAAAGAGAATCAGAGGGGGGAAAATTTTTATTTTAAAATGGAGGGCAAACAGATTTTGATCCTCAAGGCAAGTAAGGCCTTTAGGTGTTGTTATCTTCTCAAAAGTATGAGTAAAATACAAATTCCAAATATGCAGAGTATGAATAAAAATGGAAAGGCATGACATTTTGCTTCTTGGGCTGCCAAAATGTTATTTCCTCCATCGACTACTGCAGCAAATCAAAATGCACCACTTGAGATCAGCTTACAAAAATGTCTCTCTTTTACACAGGACTCATTTCTTTGGCCATAATTAAAATTAAAGATTAAAATCACTGTGTATCTTTGAGTATATTTGGCATGAGAGCATAATAATACAAATATAAAAATAAAATTGAAACAATTAATTTTTTACTTAGCTTTATTCTACGTGGGCAATTTTATTTTCTCTTTTATACAGTTTCACTGGGACTATTAGCTTCCACAAGGCTGCTTTTCCTATTAAGATAGTTATAATTAACAAGAGCTCACACACACATAACAGTTTTTATCAACCATATTAATGAACATATCAAGCTATTATTTATCTTAATGTTCACTCAGTTTTATCTTGTTGGTTCTGATCTCAAAGGTTGCAGAATTTAAAAAACAATAATAGTGACTGCTATAATTTTCAATTAATTTTAAAATAATTTTCCAATGAAAGAAAAAAATTCCCAGTTTCCTATTATAAGTTGATCTTGGAGCATGCAGATATAGTATTATTGAAAAAGAACAAACTTAGAAGGTCTAAGTGGCATTAACAGAAAACGTTCGTGCTGAAATTACACAATAGTGACATTTCAATTAGGAATAGCAAGGAGAAAAGGTCTAGGCTGCCAGAGGTCATAAGTAGTAAAGAAAATAAGAGCCATTTTCAGTAGACATGACCTATTTTGCTGGCAGTTGCTCCAATCAGTCAGAGGGACTGGGTCCAAAATACTTTCTTATAAAATCAGAGAAGCAGTAATTAATTTCAAGCCAAATTTTGGTTTATGTATATCTGACAAACCTGTTAAATGAATTAACTATGCCAGGAGCCCCTTATTAGGAGGAGTATGGCTATAATGCTCATTTCAGTTTGAATCTACTGCTCCCATGAATATTAAGAGGATTCCCCTACTCTTACCCCCTAGCCTGGATGTACCTGGATGTACCTGGATATACCAGTTCCAGCATGAAACAATGTAGGTAAGACAGCTTCACTTCAAATTTACTGAACTAAAATCTGACCCAACTCTAGCAACTCTAAAATGAAGAGATTTTTATCACAACTGACTTACTACCTTATGAATAAATACCATCATAAAAATCAGACCCCTTTTGCTATTTTATATTCCATCTTATTAAAACACAAGTGCACAAGGGAAATGTTCTTGGCATAAAACTACTATATTCATTAATTTCTTCTTTACTACACCTGAAGGCACATGTCTAAACCTGTAGGGGTTACTTTATTATTTAATTAGAGCAGATTCTTTTCTATCATTTTAGGTGTTTCATCTAAAGTTTGATTAACATGACTATGTGCTATGCTCTCAGGCAAGTAAATATAGCTTGTGCAGAAAGAGAAATAAGCAGAAGAAAAAAATTAAAAAATAAACAAAAACATACATGTGGAAAGAAATAAAATGTCACCTTTAAGAAATAAAATGTCAACATTTAAAGCTCATTAGAAATACTTCATAAATGCATATGAAGTATAGTGTTTGCACATTTTAATTAACTATTAATTCATTTATTCATTTTAAAATAAACATTTATTTAGTGCTTAGTACTGAAGCTAACAGTGTGTTAAATTTGGGGGTATAAAAATGAAAAAGATACTATCCCTGCCAATGAGAAACTCACAGTTTAGTGTGTGAATTAAGTATTGTAAGGAGGGTATGTACGGAAGTTGTAGCTGATGTTGTGCTTGCTCCGTGCATGTCCCCTTGCCTTTCCATTTTAAAGTGGTTCAACTTCCAAATAGTACTATTTGGACTTCATTTCCTGAGGAATCTCTCTGGCTGCAGAGGTCTGCTGCTGCTCCTGCTAGGGTGGGAACCACATTTGGCAACCATTGGCATGGGCGGATTGCCAAGCGATAGGTGGGCAAGCGGGACTGGATCAATGAATATCCTGTGACCTAAAGTTTTCATTTTGTTTTGTTTTGAGTTCATTTATGCAAAAATAGTTTATTGCAAATGAGAGTACCAAACAAAATTAATAAATAAATGTAAACTTACATAAAATATGATAAATTACAAAATCCTTGGAGGGAAAACATATAAAGTATTCCGTATACCTTTATGGTACAATTTCTTAGGCTTTATTGTTTATTATATTTCCCACCCAAATTTCACATATGCATATCAGTAGCAATGATAAAAAAAATTAACCTTTGTGTTTCTAGCCACTGATATTTTGCAATTGTTTTTTTTTTTTTTTGCAGCATAACATAACCAATCACAACTCAAACATTATTTCCACATTCCTTGATTTCTTTCTTCACTTGGTATTTTTTTATATATTTCTGAAAAGAAATTATTTAAAGTAGGTATATTTTTGATACTTTCTCTGAAAATGACTTTATTTTCTCCTCCTATTTAATTTATAGTTAGCCAGGGTGTATAACTTATACATCGCTGAGTAATAAATTACCCCCAAATTTAGGAGCTTAAAACCAAAAACATTTATTATCTGACACAGTTTCTGATAGTCAAAAATCTGGAAATGGCTTAGCAGGATGGGACTGGCATAGGGTATTCTTAGCAGTTGTGGTGAAACTGTTTGCTATGCCCACAGCCTCTCAAGATTTGACTGGAGCTGAAAGATCCACCTCTAAGCTCATTCTCATGACTTTTTCTGGAAGGCTTCACTTTCTCACCAAAGGCATCTGCATAGGGCTGCTCATGACATGAATTTGCATGGAACAAGCAATGCATGAGAGAGAGCAAGAGTGAGAGCAGGGAGGTAGGGGGGGGAAGTAGAGGGAAGAGGGAGAGGGAGAGGGAGAGGGAGAGGGAGGGAGGGAGAGAGAGAGAGAGAGAGAGAGAGAGAGAGAGAGAGAGAGAGAGAGAGAGAGAGAGAGAGAGAATGTACATGTAAACCCAAGATAGAAACCAGTCTTTATATAACCTAAAATAGGAATTGACATATCATCACAAGAGAGCCACTAAATCTAGTCCACACTTAAGAGGAGGGCAATTTATCTCCAACTCTTGAAGAGTATCAAAGAATGTGTGAACATAAATTTACAAAGGGTATGAAATCAAGGTTAAAAATTAGTTATTCCTAGAAATTTAAAGGAAATGTTCCATTTTTCTTAATTCCCATTGTTATTGTTGAAAGTACAAAACCATTCTGATTTCTGAACCTTGAACTTCTCTTTATGCTTGTTCTTTTTTTTTTTTTTAATTTCATAATGAACCTTGGTATAGATTTTTTAACTTATTTCCTGTGCTGGGCATTCAGTAGGCTCCTTAAATCTGGAGAATCATTTTCTTCAGTTCTAAGAAAATTTATTTTGTTATTTCTTTGATAATTTTCTCTCCACATTTGCATCTCTTCTTTTTCTTTATAAATTCTACCATTTGGATGTTGGACTACCTACAGCAAGGTTTCTAAACCTAAATGTTACTGCTACTTTGATCTGGATAATTCTTTGTGGATGGCTATACTGGGCATCATAGAAATTCTAGCAGTATCTCTCTGGGTCAATCTTCACAGGATGAAAGTATACACTTCTCCCTTATTTATGACAACCAAAACTGTCTCCATACATAGTCAAATATCAACTGGTGGACAACATCACTCCCCAGTTAAGAAGCACTCACCTAGAATGATCATATATACAAGGCTATAGTAATTAAAACAGTTTGCTACTGGCACAAGAACAGGGACATGGACCAGTGGAACAGAACAGAGAACCCAGATATAAAACCATCCTCATATAGCCAACTATTCTTCGACAAAGCAGACAAAAACATACACTGGGGAAAAGAATCCATATACAATAAATGGTGCTGGGAAAACTGGATAGCCACATGTAGAAGACTGAAACAGGACCCACACCTTTCACCACTCACAAATATCAAATCATGCTGGGTAACAGACTTGAACCTTAGGTGTGAAACTATTAGAATTCTAGAGGAAAACGTTGGGAATACTCTTCTAGACATTGGCCTAAGTAAAGAATTTATGAAGAAGACCCCAAAGACAATCACGGCAGCAATAAAAATAAATAAATGGGACCTGATCAAATTAAAAAGCTTCTGCACAGCCAAGAAACCATCAAAAGAGCAAATAGACGACCCACAGAATGGGAGAAAATTTTTGCAAGCTACACGTCTGATAAAGGGCTGATAACTAGAATTTATTTAGAACTCAGGAAAATCAGCAAGGAAAAATCAAACAACTCTGTTAAAAAGTGGCAAAGGACATGAACAGAAATTTTTCAAAAGAAGACAGAATAATGGCCAAAAAATATATGAAAAAATGATCAACATCTCTAATCATCAGAGAAATGCAAATCAAAATGGCAATGAGATATTACTTATCTCCAGTAAGAATGGCCTTCATCAAAAATTTCCCAAACAATAAATGTTGGCATGGATGCAGAGAGATAGGAACACTCCTACACTGCTAGTGGGACTGCAAACCTCTGTGGAATGCAATATGGATACCTTAAAGCGATACAAGTAGATCTACCTTTGGATCCAGCAATTCTACTATTGGGCATCTACCCAAAAGATCAAATTACACTCTACAAAAAAGACACCTGCACTCGAATGTTTATAGCAGCACAATTCACAATTGCAAAGCTGTGGAAACAACCCAAGTGACCATGAATTCATGAGTGGATTAATAAAATGTGGTATATGTATACCATGGAGTACTATTCAAGCTTTAAGAAACAATAGTGATATAGCACCTCTTGTATTTTCTTGGATAGAGCTGGAACCCATTCTACTAAGTGAAGTATCTCAAGAATGGAAAAACAAGCACCACGTGTACTCACCAGCAAATTGGTATTAACAGATCAACACCTAAATGGACATATAGGAATAACATTTATCGGGTGTTGGCCAGGTGAGAGGGGGGAGGGGGGATGGGTATATACAAACGTAATGAGTGAGATGGGCAATGTTTGGGGGATGGTCACGCTTGAAGCTCTGACTCGAGGGGGATGGGGTGGCATGGGCAATATATATAACCTTAACATTTGTACCCCCATAATATGCTGAAAAAAATATTCTTATATTTTATCATTTTCCATCTTTTTGTCTGTTTATATGACTTTATAAGTGATTTCTTCAAGTTTACCTTCTACTTCTTCTGTTGAATTTTTAATTGTGCTATTCATTTTTAATAGACTTTATTTTTTAAGGCAGTTTTATGTTTACAGCAAAATTGAGAAGAAACTACAGAGATTTCCCATATATACCCTGGATCCCTCCCTTATACACACAGCCTCCCCAACTATCAACATCCCACACCAGAGTGGTACATCTGTTACAATTGATTTACCTGGATGATACATCATTATCATCTGAAGTTCATAGTTCACATTAGATTTTGCTCTAGGTGTTGTATACTCTATGGGTTTTGACAAAAGTGTAATGACATGTATCCATCATTATAGTATCATACAGAGTAGTTTCGCTGCTCTAAAACTGATATTCAATTTTTAATTTAAATAATTCTTCCCTTTTTCTGAAATATCATCTCCTGTAGCCTCTTGTTCTTTTTTATATATGAATATAATGACTAGTCTCACTCTGAGACAGAATCACAGTTATTTTGAACAATCTTTTTTAAGATCATGTATTTTCTCTCTTCAGAGTTTCTTATTTTGTTTATGTCGTTATTGTTTTGCCTCAATATGTTTATGTTTATGTTGGTTTTTTTATGTTAGTTTCCATCTTTTGTGTTAGAGACTTTTTCAAATATCTGGAAATCCTCAGTTGCCTCTTAAAAGTAAGGCACTTAAATACTTATTGGAAGCTCTCTGTGCATGTGTGGGGATTATCAACTAGTGTTCTTCAATGTGGGGTCACTAGGCACAGATATGACTATTTAATTGGTGGGTCATTACATATCATTAATTGTAGGATGCTATGGCCTGAGTATTAGTGTTCACATAAAATTCATGTGTTGAAATACTCACCCTGAAGGTGATGTTATTAGGAAATAGGGCCTTTGGGAGGTAATTAGGTCATCAGGATAGAGCCCTCATGAACAGGATTAGTGCCCTTATAAAGAGGCCCAAAAGAGACCTCCTGCCCCTCTGTCATCTGATGTTACATGAGAAGACAGCCATCTCGCCAGACACCAAATTCCTTGGTGCCTTGATCTTAGAATTCCCAGCCCTCAGGATTGTGATAAACAAATTTCTGTTGTTTATACAGCAACCCCACTATGGTGTTTTGTTGTAGCAATGTGAATAGACAAAGAATCGGTTTTTTTTTGGTTTTTTTTTCTCTCTCTCTCTCATGCCAGTCAGGTTCACCGGAGAACAAATTCACAATCTCCCATCCAGAGGATAGAAATTTAAGAGCCAGGAGGATGAGGGGGGACGGTTGGGCTCACCATTAAATTGACCTTAACTTAATTCTTTATTTTCAGTGTGGTGGCTCACTCCTTCCATCAACTGATTTCATTGTCCACATGTCAAGAGTTATTCTCTTTCAGTCTTGCTAGAAAGCAAACCACTCACTCATATCTGCTGGAATGGGAGAGGACTAGTGCCTAACTACTGTGAACTGGGAACTTGGCATGCAATTGCCCCTTTGAAGGGCTTCAAGGCAATTCTTTATTTCCAACCCCATTTAGGACTCTATGGCCTTCTGAAATACTTAGTGCCTTCAATTCAGGAGTCTTTCTGGAGCCCTGAAGAACGAGTTGGATTCCTTGTCCTAATTTCTTTTTTTATAGACTTGATTTGATTTTTCAGATGTCTCTTCTTTGATTGCATTTGTTATTTTATAACTGCATGTTTTTTATCCCTTTAGTGTAATCTTTTAACAATTTGGAATAGAGAGGAAATAAATATATGTTTTAAATTGTCATTTTGTAATTGCAGGTCCATGGTGAAGTGTGTCTCCTGTTCCCCTTCCTCATGTATCCTGATGATCTAATGTTGTGTAGTTGAATCTGCATTGCTCTCTGTGGTCTCTAGCCTGGCCTTTATAATTTAAAGTTCCTACACTGCAACGTTATTGTGGATAATTCCAATCCATTCATCAAGTGAGAGAACAGCCTTAACACGTTTCCTAGTTGCAATGCCCTGTGGTTATTCTTATACCTCCACCTCCGTAGGCCCATAGCTTTATGTAAACTGTAGCCCCAGGCTGTAGCCCAAAGCAGCATTTTTTTCCATGGTTTATTTTCATGAATGGAGGAGCCACAGCCCTGCCTCTGGTTTTGGACACTGAGCTTGTCTCCGGTTCCACACCTTGCTTGAAGCAATTTTAGCCCCCATTACCCTGCAGCATCCAAATTCTTGGCTGCCACTATTGCTTTATGGTTCAAAGCCAAGCCTGGCAGGGATTTCTGTCCCTTTCCCTGATTTAGACTTATGTTCCTGCAGAAGTTCATATTGTGTGTGTGTAGAAATATATCCTTTTTTAGTTTTTACCTTTTCATTGCTATATTTTGGGAGCAGATGAGGATTCCAATTGAATCAGAAATCTCTAATTATGGCTTTGCATTGTTTTTTTACAATAAACACCAGCATAATGTATACTTTTTCATAAGGCATATGACCAATATAGGGACCACTATTTTATAGTCTTAAGAGGAAGCTCTGTTGTAAGACATATATATGTCTCAACCTGGCCTGTTCTATTCAGTTCACTATACCAGGTATGTCATCATGTCCTTTCCAGAGGGACCCAAGATAGGACGATTTAGTTTATACTCCCAACACATAAAATGGACTTCCTTTCTTGACACAGGGACCTGAATCATAACTAAACATCCTTGGTAACAACATTTAGAATTGGCTGTACATTGTTCCAACTCCACCTCCGGTTTTCCAGGGAACAATGTCTGCTATGTAGCCTATGTAACATTACACATCACTCTGGGGATTCTGCAGTTCTCTTGGCCTAATAACCAGAGTAGAAGTCCAGCAAACTTATTAACTAATCAACTGATAAGGATCACACTGGATTATCTAGGGTCTGTTACAGCAGACAAGGTAAGGACACTACTCGCTACTCTCTTTTCTCAAACCTCAATGTCCTTGTCATTGATAACATCCATTCTGGAAATAAAAGCCAATAGAATCATTCTGCACATGCTTTATCACCTGAAATATCACCTTTAACATTAATCTCTTATGACATTTTAACAGCTGACTTCATGTCCAGCAAGTTGCTTTATATGTCTATTTTGTTTCTATGATGGAAGTCCTAGAAGGGAAATAGCATCATTATTCTAATAAAGAAATTATATACAAAAAGTTTGGCACTTATTTTGTTAGGTACTACTTTTGCTACTTTTCCAAATAAGTAAAGGTAAGACATGTATTTTATGTACTCTATAACATCTCATGAAATATTTTAGTTAAATATGCTTCTCAGAATTCTAAAATATTACTTACTTCATTTTCTGGTGGTTGGATTCCTTCATTATCAATAATTAATAATATGATTTAGTTTGAATGCATCATATATATATACACACACACACATATATATATATATATATATATATATATATATATATATATATATAATTTTGTGTCCTTGAAAAGAAAATAGAGTTGAAAGAAAATAATTTTTGTAGTTATGTTGTTTTTTGGTTCCTTTTTTTGGTGCTGAACAGGCAGAAACATAGCTATTCCTGAAAACAAAGTAGACTATTAAAGATTACATTAGAATAGGGATAAAAAAACAAGGGTGATAATATTGGCTTTGTGGATAATTAACAATTGAACTGGGGGCAAGCCTTTACCTTTTTACCTTTAAGTTCCATTTTATTCATTTGTAAAATCATGAAATGGATATAAATCAATGTTCTAAGCTTGAGATGTTATGACACTACCATATAAACATTTATTTCTTTTTAAAACCAATGTTTGTTTATGCTTATCTGTAAGAAGTGATTTGGTCTCTAAAACTATCTTCCAATTGGAAACAAGCAGTTTTGATATTATTACTAGACAATGAGATGGGTTTTAAATTATTAAATTAAACTAAGTGAAGTATTTTAATGAAAATCTTGCATTTAATAAAAGACAGTAAAGGACATGTATATTGTGAAAGCTAGCTAAATAAGATTTTAGTTAAGGAAACAAACATAAGATATAATTATATGACCCTACAGCTAGGGTAAAAATAAAAAATAAATAATCCACAAAATTTTTATTTTAATAGTATAATTATGAAAATAACTCCATAGTGCTTTGGTGGATGATACCCTGCCAAAAATTAGCTTGAGTAAATGCCAATTAAAAACAACTACTCCAGAAGCTGGTTTCATATAATGCTACTACAAAGTGGTAAATAAAGTATTAAAACCCAGGGAACGAATTCTGGTGTAGTATTTACTGGCTCAATATCATATGAATAAGAGAAAATCATATCATGTTAAGATAGTGGTGTGCTGGTAAATGTCTAACAACCAGTTCCCCTGTCCGGGTTTATTTGAATATTCCCATTATGTTTAATTTCAAGCTATCAATATAACATCACTAAACATGAAGTTAGTACTACACCATTATATAATCACTGCACTATACAGATATCGAAATCAGAGATAGCCGTGAAATGGAGTAAAGCGATTAGGTAGTGATAAGTTTTGAGCATCTACTACCTTTGTGTACAATATAATTTATTTAATATATGTTAATATCTTCAATTTTTAATAATGGTTATGCTCAACAAATGGCTCTCAAAGTTCTTGAAAATTTAACAAGTATTTCCAGCACACCGCTGAGTCAAGTTAAACATTAATGTATTACAGTGTGTATGAAAGACAAGGTTCTTACCAGTACCTACCCTCTAATTCATTAAGTTTGCTTATTATTTAGAGGTATTAGTTTATACAATATTTTATTTTTTGGAAATAAGGAGTCCTGTGTTTGCAGAAAAATCTTAACAAGAGGATGAAGTGCTTTCTGTTAATGCTGCAAGTCAAGCCTGAAATCATGGCTCATAACTAGCACCACCTGAAGGTAGGTGTTGGCATTGCAGATGAAGAGTCCAGAACTGTTTTACTGTTTTTCCCAACATCCACCACAGATCCACTAAATCAGAGTATACGATTTATGTTTTAAAACCCCCAGCTAGGCAATTTAAATTGAGCTGTTGAACAAAGTTTGAAAACCTTAGGTAAAGAAAAATAAGTTATATCCAGTAGTTCCTATTTAATTTTAAAATTTTACATTATATCATTGCAAAATTCCAAAGATTTAAGAGAACAATTTGATGAATCCTCACATACCTGTTACCACCGTGAACAATTATCAACATTTTTCCAATTTTGATTAATCTTCCCCATTGCTTCCTTTTATTAAAGTTTTGGAAGTTTGTTAAAGCGAAATCCACAAATCATATTATTTCACTTGAAAATATTTTAGCATGCATCTGGAATTTTTCTTTAAATAGTACAATGTATTGTAGTGAAAATAAATACAAAAAATTCATTAAATACTCCATTTAGTAAATATTGAGCCACATATGATGGTAGTTGCTACAGATGTGAAAAACCTTAGTGTCAATTTTTCATTTTATCTTAGTATGAAGAAAATTAGATTCCGAGATAAGTTTGGTCATATTTTGTCCTTAACATATAAATAATGCTTCTTTCCTAAACTTTCCATTATCTGGTCAATCCCTCCTCATTTTTTAGAACTCAGTTCAAGAATGACCTCATTCGGTTCTTTCCTGTTACCCTCAAACTGTATTAGGTACTCCTTTTGTACACTCATAGTTCTCAATGCAAACCCAAACCAAGCACTAGACAATCTGCATTAAAATTGGGAGTTGATCATTCTTTTTCTTTTCTTATAAAATTTTTGGGATCAGGGTTTATATTTTGTTCAGCTTTACATTTCTAACCCTTAAACAGAGTATCGGAATCATAGTAGGGTCACAGCAATATTTGTTGAATGAATGATGCGTCCATGAATGATGAGTTCTGACAAGAGTTTGTGCATGAATGCCAAGGATAAATGAAGAAAATAACCAATTCTGCAAATATGAAAATGTGTTAAGCATGAAGATTTTATAATCTTCCACTTACATAATCATTACCACACTGATTTGTGGGTTTTGTGATGAGGAAGATGTTATACTAATTATTTTAACTGTTTCTTTTTATGAGTGATTGTGGCTAGGATAAATTAACAATTACGCTGTGAAGGAAGATTAAAGAAGGAAATTATCAGTAATATCAATATTATTAATAACAAATCAAAATTTGCAGATCCTTATGGCTTCACTACAAATGTTCATGCATAGGCAATATTAATATATTAATTTAATAATAGATATTTAATGAAAATTCTGTTCTTAAATTTGTCTTATGTTTGTGGTAGAGAAAATTCACAAAAAAGGCAATGCTAACAAAGTACTTATACAACTTTTATTAAATAAAACTTTTGAAGTCATAGAGTATTTTAAATTATTTAATCTTATCAACCAAATTATCATATTCTTTTATTGAATTGTTTATATATCTTATAATCTCTGGATGAAAAAATGAAAACTTTATTGGAAAACAACTAACAACTCTAATTATAATTAAAATATCCTTTGCTATACATCTAGGAAAACAAGCACCCAGATATTCATTTTATATTCTGTTTCTATTAGGATACTAATTAATTGTGGCACTATTCTAAAAACAATAAGAGCACAACTTAAGTAAAAAACCCATTGTAAATATAATACTAATAGCATTAACTTCTTCGTTTCTCAATGAAATTTGAGTTAGTAACCACATAATGAATTATTAATTAAATTGCTCAATGCACCCCACTAGACCAAATTAATTATCAAGAATAGCTTGATGTGACTTTTATTATGAATAGATAATTATAATATTGTTATTCTGGAATTGTCAGATAGGATTTTAAACATGAAAATAATAATGAAAGTAAAGATACAGGCATTGCTCTTAAACATGCTGATATACTAATTATTATCAAATAGTAAGAGGTTCATTTTAATAATAGTGCAATTATTACATAGAGGGACCAAATAGTAGGGTAGAAAAAGTAAATGAGATTGGCAAAATATTGCTAATTCTTGCAGTTGGATGATGGACATATAAAGCTTCGTTATGTCATTTTTTTCTACTTTTTCTGTTTAAAATTTCTATAATAAAAAAGTTATATAATGTTAAAGGAAAGTACTAAGCTTAAAAATAAATAAAAATCCATATAAATATCTTGCATATAGTGAAATGTATTTGTGAAGGGCTAATCTTAATTGGAAATTAATTTTATTCCAACCTATGAGAATTTCCATTCATTTTCAAGCCCTTGCACCACAGAAATTACAAATATCAAAGCATATATGTGTAAAAAAATTTACCAAACTTATTTTTGGTCATACATTGACTAGTCTTTAAAGTTGAAGAAAATGGTAAAATACATTTTGTCATCAATTTTATTTCCGTTACTAAGTCAGAATTGCCCAATTCAATAGAATAAAGCTTTGTAAACATAGTTTTATAGTGCCTTGAATCTAAATCTACTCTTATTTTTAAAGTATAAAAAGCAATATCAAAAGCTTATCATATATCCTACTAAAAAAAGTTCTTTTGAAACTATGGTCCCCTATTCCTTTAGTGAACAAGAGCTACTGTTCATAATTTCAAAGAAACTTGAAATAACCAAAGTGGAAAGATGCTTGAGAAAGAGACCAGGGTGTACTGACAAGCATGTCAGAGTGCTGATAGGAAAGGTCAAAGTCATAGCTGTATTATGCCTATTCTACTAATGAGAGAACTGAGGCTCAGATAAAACTTGTCAAAAATTCACACAGAGATTGATGGAGTCACAATTCCAACCCAAGTCAATCTAATTCCAAAGCTGAGCTTTTAACTGCATCTGAGACTCATTTATTCCTGGAAAAGCAGCAAATCTGGCTTTCTCCTGTCAATAGTCCACACAAAATGAAGGCCACCTTTATACAAGTTCCTTTTGTTCCTTTCTGTTCTGTTTTTGGTCCATAGATCCAGCATTCAATGAAACATAAATATTTTGGAACAGGAGCCAAGATATCCTATATTCAGAGATACTGCCATGACTGCTATCACCTAGCCATAAGTACTCCCTTCTTACAGGAAAGCTTGCAATCCTAGAGCAATGCCAAGTTTCTTTATTTCTCTGATTAAAATTATTCTGTATATAGCGTCTCACTTTTTTGCATCACAAGTGCTTTGAACCATTCAGTACATATGCATTTTCCTAGAAAGATGAATTAAGCTCCTCATCTTGTTCTTAGAAAATATAGATTTATTTTTTTCTGATAATAGCAATAATTATAGGACTTTATGGTTCTATAGAATCTTTTATAAGAAAGATTTACAAGAGCTTCACATATATATTACTCATTGTAGACTGTTTTATTGTATATATAGCAGTGGGAGTATTGGAAGTGGGGTTTTCAGCATTTAAATATATGTTGTTTTAAAAATTCCACTTTCTCTTATGCTTACAAATCTATTACCGCTCTTAAAAATGATAATATTTGTTTTATGTCTATGTTAGAAACACATACAAATAGTAAACGTGGATTTTCCTTCCTCTCTTTTGAGCAACTATTGTTGCAAATTTCTTCTCACTTCCCTTAGTAAGCAATATTTTCACTCTTCCTATTAAGTTTTACTTGCCTAGTTTAACACGTTTTATTTTTCTTCTGCTTATTGTATTCCTATCCATATAGATCAAAAGGAAATTCTTAAATGCTTTTCTCTGACACAAAACGTTTCTCTTGTTATGTAGTTCTACCTTCCCCAAATTTTGACTTTTAACACGACTATATTAATAACATTAAGAAATAATAGGAGACGTGAGAAGGCATTGCATTCACAATCAACATATAGTCACCCACTTCTAATGAGTCTTCAACATTGAAGAACAATATCACTACTGTCTTAAGCTTGTACAGCCAACCATTACAGTCCACTGGCTTCTCTGTGAAACTGCATCTCCTGGTTTTCATCCTACATCAATGATTTATGCGTTCCTTTGCAGGCTTAATCCTTACCCAGTAGTAAAATGCTAGAGTTCTTCAAGGCTTTGTCCTGACCAATCTTCAATCTACACTTTCTCCTTAGTGTATTGCATCCATTGATATTACTTTAAATAGAATTTATATGCCTATGCATACCACATTTATATCTTAGTCAGATATTTCTTCCATGTTTCATGTGGATATCTCATATATATCTCAGATTTAATATTTAAAAATATGGAAATATCTCCACCTCCAAACTTGCTCCTCCTTTTCTGCTCTCCATCTCAGCATTATCTAATATGCTCCTTGACACCTCCTTTTCTTTCAGCTCTACCTTCCAATTCACCAAAAATCACTAGTAATACTTTCACCAACATGTGTATCAAAGATGTGTTTATCTCCATTTCCATTATCATCTCAAGCTGTGTCTTACTTGGACTATTCCTTGATGTCCTAAGTGGTCATTCTCTTTTTAATGAGTTCCCTTCCGATCCATTTTCAGCAAAAAGAATGATTATGCCACTGCCTTGCTTAAAACCTTTAATAGTTTTTCACTGCAGTTGAGTAGAATTTACAATCTCTCTTGTGGCCTATAAGGACTTATACAATTTAACTCTTGCCACGCTCTCCCTCTCTCACCATACCAGACATACGGGCTTTGTTTCAGAACTTTGAACATTCCCAGATCTCTCCCAACATCTCAAGTGGCTTTGTTTCAGAACTTTGAACATTCCAAGATCTCTCCCAACATCTCAAGACTTTGTTCATGGGATTCCCTAACATTCTTCACTCAGTTTCAGAGCTCTGCTTTAATATCTTTCCTTGGAGATAATTCTTCTCAGTCCCTAGACTACAGCATGTCTTTTTGTTAAAATATCTAATAGCTCCTTCTAATTTTCATTCATACCAATTACTGCAACTTGTAAATATACATTCATGTGTATGATTATTGCCTTAAAAT
This sequence comes from Microcebus murinus, assembly GCF_040939455.1. Lineage (NCBI taxonomy): Eukaryota > Metazoa > Chordata > Mammalia > Primates > Cheirogaleidae > Microcebus > Microcebus murinus. The sequence goes on from NC_134136.1 coordinate 106,733,309, forward strand.
ATGTTTTTCCCACTAAACTATAAGCTCCAAAGAGACAGAAACAATGTGGGCTTTGTTAATTTCTGTGGAGTTCTCGGGACAGAATCAGAAGTTAATTATTATTTGTTAAGTAAACAAATGAGTAGATGAATAAAAAAGAAGAAGATAATGATGCCTTTGCTCATTATATATATCACAGTATTTAGTATATGTGTAATAAATAGTAAATACTTTATAATGACTTTCTGATGGATTAAGTATTGGTATGGAGTCAGGGAAGTGAGGGAAAACAGTTGTTTCTATCATTTTCAAGCTATCATGGTGGGTTCTGAGGACATAGAGACGAAATATATTGTTCAGGTCTTTAAAAACCTCACAGGCAAATTAAAGAGATTTTATGTGATTCCAAAAATGTAGATGAAGATAAGAAAATGATTAATCACTGACTCTGACCTTCATTTAACTGAAAAATTGAGGAGGATAAGGATTTGGGGAGCATATGACTCCTTTCTGAGCCCCAGCAAGCCCAAGGGAATAGAAGTTGCTTAATAAATGGTCATTTAGCTGACTGAGGCAGCTTCTTTCTTAAAGGAGGCTTAAGTCAAGTTCCACAATTACTCAGTGCCAGAAAAATATGGTGTGCTATTCAAATTTCTGGAGTGTGGAAAAATATATAGGGTAAGTGGTAGAACTGAGTAAAGTTGCAGAATATGCTGAGTTGAAGATAATCCTGGAGATTTGGGGTACATTTTTGGTGAGAATCACATTCACTTTATATTGTCACCCCTTTGTTTTATCATCTTTATTCATCTGGATCTGATCCTTCTTTTAATTGTTCTTGGGAAATTAGTCATCTCTATATCAACCTAAAATTGATTATTTCATATAATTTTCTCTTTTGGGCATCATTATCATTCATCTTCATCTCTTTTTCCCTCTACATTTAAAACAGAAAACTTTTCTGCAAAGACTTTTAGTAAAGCTTAGTTATTTGTTTTTTGTTTTATGTAAGAAGTGTGGGGTGTAAGACTGTGTGGTGGTGTGGTAGAAATGAGAAGTGGGTGTTGAAAAGGAAAAATTATACATAAATATATATATGTTAATTTATTTGCTAATTACATTTACTGAGCATCTACTCTCTGCTAAACAGTGAGCCAAGTAATGAAGATAAAATTATCATCCTTGAGGAGTCACAGTGCATGTGTGTCTGTGTGTGTATAATCATGGAGCTGAGAGAGATGGAGAAAAGGAATTTGTGTAAACAAGTAAGTACAAAATAATATAATTCATAATATGGAGGATATGTATACCCACAATGGAAAGGAAAATTTGTGGGTACCAACTTTTATTGGTTGGTACCTACCATTGCATTATATGCAATTATTCTACTATTTTAACCATATCGACTGAACTAAGAGAAGCTTTATTGCTCTTAATACTGTCCTGCACTATTGCTCATTAATACGATTATAGATTGAGATCAGCAATTTAGGGCCATAGCCTTGTCTGTCATAATCATGGAAAAATATATAAAACATGAAAGTTACCATTTTAAGTATACAATTCAGTGACATTAAATGTATTCATATTGTTGTGCCAGTATTGCCACCATCCATCTCCAGATCTTTCTCATCTTCCTAAACTGAAATTCCATACATGGATATTAAACATTAAACAACAATTTCCCATTCCCCCTACCCCCAGCCCCTGGCAACAAGCATTCTTCTTTCTATGAATTTGACTATTCTAGGTACTTCATCTAAATGGAATCATACAAGACTTTTTCCTTTTGTATATGGTTTATTTCACCTAGCATGATGTCTTCAAGGTTCATCCATGTTGTAATCATGTGCCAGAATGTCATTCTTTATGAAAACTGAATAATATTCCACTGTATGGATATGCCACATTTTGTTTATCCATTCATTGGTCAATGGGCATATGGATTATTTCTACCTTTTGGCTATCATGACTAATGCTGCTATGAACATGGGTATACAGAAATCTATTTTAGTCCTTGCCTTAAATTCTTTTGGGTATATACACAGAAATGGAATTATTGGATTGCACAGTCCTTTTAATTTTCTTTAGAAACTGGGCTTGTATTTTTTAAATTAAGTTCTATTGGAATACAATCATACCCATTCATTTATTTTTTGTCCATAATGGCAGAGTTGAATAGTTATGAAACAAACGATATGACTTATAAAACCTAAAATATTTACTATCTGTTTCTTTACAGAATAAATCTCCTGATCACTATTACAGAAAATTGCAGTACCAATTCTTTGGTGTCACACAAAACATATGTCCTCAAAGAGTTAAATAACTTTCACATTGGGAGATAAAGAATCATCTTATTTTCAGCCTACAGATGAGAAAAAAAGGGCAGAATGCCACATGAAAGTTGCATTCTCAAATGAAGGTAATCCAATATTAATACACAGACTCAGTTGTTGCAGATAACTCTTGTTTTCTCATCACAAATCACAGTTATTTACTATTTTATATATTAGATAGAAAGCTCAGATATAAATTTCCCACCTCAATGCAATGCTATATGGTTTCTTTTCTTATTGAAGATGAGGGTAGGAGTACTATACCAAGTGAAAGTACTTGAATCTGGAAAGGCTGAACTGTATAATTGCAAAAATAATTTGTCCACCAAATGCTTAGCTTTAAAGTATGTCAGATCCATGTGCTATATATAACTGAAAACATATTTCCTTGAAATGCTAAAGATCAGGATAAAATATTACTTCTCACTGTTTTGAGCACAGACATAAGTAGAATTGTAAAAGAGCACAACTTATATAAATAGAAAAATAAATGATTTACAAACAGGTCTCAGGTACCAAATAGCCAAAATAATTCCATAGAATTCAATAGAATTGTTTTACTGTACTACAAATTGTGTACTCACATGGCATCATATTAGATATAAATAATAGCTTATTTTAAATGACTATGGACAGAAGTGGCTAGAAGCTAAAAGCATATATATATATATGTATATATATATATATATTCTACAATATTAAAGAGGATTTAGGATACAATTAATATAACATAGTAAATCAATCTTTTTTTGTCAATGTAGCTTCTGTTTGGCATATAAATATCTGTTACTTAATAGAAACATTCAATTTGGGGGCCCTAAAATATCATACAAAATTCTTAATTAAAATTATACCTATTCAAATTTACCTAGCCACATCACATAATGACTGATATTTTCAGATTAACCTCAAGAATGTGAAATTTTTTGAGGAATTTTGTGTTTTACATTTAGTACATATCCATGATAACATTTGAAACATGAAACATCTTCTATAGAAGGTATTCTAATGCAAATATCTCATATTATGTAATTTATTGAAACATAAGTGTTTTATGACTAAGTATATCATTCATAAATAATATAAAATATTAAGCTTTCTTGAAAGATATATAAAATTATTGTTATCTTTTATTTACTTAATATTAAAATATTTTTAAACTTTTTATTTTTAACTATTATGGGTACCTAATAGTTTTATATATTTATAGGGTACATGTGATATTTTGATACAGACATATAATGTGGATTAATCAAATCAAATTAGAATATTCATCACCTCAAGCACTTATCATTTCTTTATGTTAGGAACATTCCAATGCCAATCTTTCAGTTAAAGTATACCATAATTTATTATTGATTATAGTCACTTTGTCATGCTATCAAATATCTATAACTATATTTTTGTACCTATTAACCATCCCCACTTTATCCCCCCTCCCTGCTACCCTTCCTAGACTCTGATAACCATCATTCTTATTTCTTTCACCATGAGATCAATTGTTATAATATTAGCTCCCATATATGAATGAGAACATGAGAGCTTTGTCTTTCTGTGCTTGGTTTATTTCACTTAACATGTATTAAATTTATATTTATGATAAATGTAATGTAAATAAAACAGAGTAACATGGACTGTTATATGAAATTTTCTATCTGACTGAACAACTAATCGATATGTTTTTATTGAATATTCATCATGTAATTTGTGATGAACACAATTTTAAAGAAAATACTAGTACTATGGCCACAAACATTGTTATATATTGAAACATTTACTATGCTTTGGATGTTGTGAATCAACAAGATAAATTAATACTTTTGATCACTGTCCCATAAACATTTAAGAAGCAATTTGTATAATAAGAAATAGTCACAAATGATTATAATAAAAGACAATATAAATAAGTGGAATGTAATGCTTCAGATATTCAGGAGTTGGAGATTGTCTCCTGATGGTTTGGCCAAGAAAGCCTTGGTAGAAAAGGTAGCATTTAAGCAGGACACTGAAGGATCATTTAATGAATATTTTTTTCTTTTTTTATTGTTTGTCCAATATCCCTTCAGTGGTGGAGAAAATTAATGGTCACTGGATATCTCAGTATTCCATTATGTTTTCCATGTTCCCTTGAGGTAGCATTGGGGCCAATGTAACTAAATACGCAGAAATTGGAATGTGAGAGAAGTGATGCATCACTTCTGGTCTGAAGCACTTGATAGTGTCAACTCCTCAGCTGCCCTTTGTCAGTGCCTCTGAATTATGATATGACAGAGCCATGACATGGAAGCAATCTAGGTTCCTGAGTCACTGTGTGAAAGAGAGTTACCTGTTTTACATCAGACTTTATATGAAAAAGAAATAAACATTTGTTAAGTCATTAAAATTTAAGGGTTAGTTTTTTGTGGTACCTAGCATTAATTATTCTGAATAAACAACTGCACTTTTTGGCTAATGGTACCCTGCTTTTCCTTTGGTGGAATTTTTCTTCCCTCATTGCACATGATATTGGGGGGAACTTTTTAATTACAGTGCTCTACAAACTCTACAAAGGGGTTGAACAATGACTTAACTTAGGCCAATTAGATTTAGGAATTTGAATCTAGAATTGAGGGAAACAAGGACAGTACAGTTTAAAGCTAAGCCATTTTAATGGCAGCACCCATAAAAACAACTTTCTTTGAGCTCCTGATTCTCAGTGCTGTCCTACCAGGACCACGATTGCCTTCTTTTTCTTTGTTTCTATGAACTATCCAATATTTCCATAATAGATTCCATTTCACTTCAGATGAATGGAGATTGTTTCTGGTTCTTATTACCAAAGGTTCTTAATGATTATAGGTGGGGAGGATTGTTACATGTTAAATTATACTCCAAAGTCCAAAATAAAGATATTTTAGATAAAATAAATCCAGTTTGCTGTAGAGTTGTATGGAGATGTAAGTTACAGAAGCTAAGTTAGGGTCATGAATGCCAGACTATGAATTTTGGATGTTAGCCTCTGGGCTCAGGGGTTATAAAATCAAATGCCTTCAGGCGACACGCAGGATACATAAAATTGTAAAGCTATACAAGGTATAAAGCAATAAGTACTAAACTGATTGTGTTACCCAGTCCAATCCCTACCCGATTTCATTGCCTTTTAAAGTTCCCTTCAGACCAAACAAAACAATGAAGCAAAACATATCTTCAAGTTCTCTTTTCTCCAGGGGCTACCAGTTTAAAAGCAAGGCTATCAATAGAGAACCATTGAAGGTTCCAGTGTTGGGAAATGTGAAGCAGGAAGTGCTGCTTTAGAAAGATTAACTTGTCAAAATAAACAGGGATTTGTGTTGAGAGAGATCTAGTACAAGGAATCTATTGACTTGAGATTGATGTCCCATAGAATGAAAAGAAAGGGAAGACATGAAAACAATTGTAAAGAAAGAATCTGTAGAACCCAGTCAATGCTGAAATGTGGAATTAAAGTTCAGGGATGTGTAAAGAAAGGATAATACATGTTTTAGTCTGAGGGCCTTATAAGAAATAATAGTGGCATGTATGTTCATGGAATTAGGAAGCCTAATTAAGTTACAGGTTTTGGGCATGAAAGTAGTAGTGCTATTGACTTGGTAAATTTAAGAGGACTTCTTAAAATTTGTGAATTTACTAATTCTTTATCTTATAGGTAATAGCACTAATAACTCAAAGAAACAACCTCCCGAAGTCTACTTACAGAAATTACAAAGACTATTTTTTTAATGAATGACTGGCCTAGGAAAATGATTGAGCTCAAGAGACCAAGTTTGTGATTTTTCTGGAAGGTTATTGTGTGGTGTGGGTAATAAATAGAGCAAAATATTAGGGGAGTACTACTCAATTTCAGGACTAGTTATTTAAAAAAATTATAAATTATAATAATAAAGTATAAAATTTGAACATGGTGATTGTTTTGAGAAAGTATGTTCATTTCCTATACTCAGGTATTAAATCAAATATTTTTTAGGTAATCAGTGAAAGGTGAGTTTATAAAAAAAGGATTTATTACAAATAAAGCAACAACTGTATAAACACCAGGGTTATTTGAAACTTGAGGAATAATCCTAACATAATGACATCTTTCAATGTATTAATATAATGCATACCCATGAGCTAGTATCACAATCAAATCAGAATATTTTCATTACCTTATTTAATGTATGTACTCACACAGAGCTTAAGTTATCCACAAAATAAAAGTTAGTATCTTGTGACTGAAAGAAGACAGAAAAGAAAAAAGGTAACATACTTAATGCTTCTACTTTTATAAATTTCTTGAAAATGCAAATTAATCTATAATGACAGAAAGCAGGTTGTTTAGGGATAAGGAAAGGGGCAGGAGAGAGTTATTACCAAGAGGAGACTTGTGAAGATGATGGATATGTTTATTATCTTGATTGCAGTAATGGTGTGTATATATATATATGTTCACTGGTGTATATATATGTTAAAACTTATCAAATTGTACCTTTTAAACATGTATTTTATACATGTACATATACATATAAATGTATGTCATTTGTACCTTAATAAAGCTGGTTTTAAAAAGTGAGTAGCTCAGCCATAACACTACCTACATGCATTACTAGGTGCAAAAATTATACATAAAAACCAATATATGCTTTAATAATTAGATATAGGAAATGGACTATATATATACAATGGAATACTACTCAGCCATAAAAATGAAACCATGTCTTTTGCAGCAACATGGATGAAAATAGAGTCCATTATCTTAATAACAGATACAAAAAGACAAATATCACATGCTCTAACTTATAAGTGGGAGTTAAACAATGTGTATACATGGATATAGACAGTAGGATGATAGACATTAGAGACTCAGAAGGACAGGAGGTTGGGAGGGAGGTGACAGATAACAAATTACTTAATGGGTGGATGGATACACCGAAAGTCTAGATTTCATCACTATGCAATATATCTATGTAACAAAATTGCACTTGTACCCCTTCAATTTATACCAATAAAAAAATAAAGATAAATGACTACTGTAGTGGAAGCTGTGGTGTGCCACACAGATTCACCAATTACAAATGAAACATTCATTCCACTAGTTGCTGAGAGTGTAATCTAACAAATCACAGCTAAATTCTTCCCAGAATTTCCCCTCAGCAGACAACAGTTTCCTTGCTCAAGATTATACCGCCTGGTTGTGGGTAGTTGGGAGGCTAACATCCAATAACTGATGGATTAGGGCTATAAAGATCCATTTCCCTTGCCTCAGGAATAATCTGAATGTCTATCCCAATTTTACATGGGACCAGCTGAGATCTCTGTTTTAACTACATCACCATTCAACTCCTCTGCCCAATCCTGCTCCCTTCATCCCTCCTAGGCATTGTTCTTAAGAGCACCCACCAGTAAACTATTTGCATGCAAATCTGTCTCAGAGTCTATTTATTGGGGAATTCAATTTAAGTCAAGAATCCAATATGTTTAAAGTTAAAATACAGAAAGTAGAAGTACATATCTGGAGTAAGCATCTAAAAATCATAAAAATTTATATCAGTATCCACAAAGGTTCATTATATACAATGACACAGTCTTTTTTCTGTTTATTGCTTCTTTAACTTGTTACTGGATTTCTAGGACAAAATACAGGATACAAGTTTTCAAAGAAAACTCAAGAAAGAGATACGGCTAATATTTGGCATATGACAACAGAGAATCTTTTGCAGAATGTCATCTATTGAGAATGTCATGTTTGCAAGAATAGCTATTATTAAATTTTAGCACATAAAGGCACATTTTGTTGTCACTTTTACTAGATTCATCTACCATGTCAAAATAATGTGAACATATTCCAAAAAAAAATTACATTTTACTATTGTTACTATCAGAAATCTAGCAAAATTTGGCCTCTTATTTTGTAAATGTATTAAAATGACACCATGAACATTTATGAAATTAATTAAATGCTAACTTTGAGGGGGTCACATTTCATTAAATGAAATGCCATGAGAATTCCTTCCTTAGGATGAAGAGAGCGCATTTTTCAATTTTCAGTTGAGTTTCATTACCTAGAGACATGACATATGTCTTATCTCTGGAGGACAAAAGAAAGAACAGAAAAATGTCCTCTATAGGAAGGCCATCCAGGACATTGAATGGTAAGAGACATCTTCCATCTAATTATAGGCATGTGAAAACATGGCCCATTAACTACAATAATTCTTCTTTTTCCTTCCATCAACCCTCATCTATCCCTTAGGCATCAATTTCAAAAATCATTTTATATATTTGACATCCAAAGGAAGAAATGTAAGTGAGGCTCACTTCCAAACTATCTTCATGTAGTCCAACATACTACTGCTCTCATAAGAATGAAGATAATAAAAAACATGTGTCTATAGGTTTCCTTAATGTGGAAAAACAATCCATGTATGTTAAATGGCAGTATGACAGTACATTTTACTTTATGATTTTTCTTACTAAAGCTAAACTGCATTTTCCTTTTGCCTTTTTAGTTTCAAACACCATTATCTTATGAATAATAGAACATTTGTGACCTAAGTATTTTAATTCTGTCCACATGTAGTCTTGATCAAAAGATTTAGACATCATGGAGAGAAATGTTGTGAAAATTATTTAGAGAGCTATTACATGGGAAATATTTTGTGTTTGATATATTTTTCATTTTTCACAGTTATTCCCTATAAAACAGTTTTTGGTAAATATTATTGATAAAATACATGTCTTATTAGTAGGATTCTTTGAAGGAAAAGCAGAAATATTTAAGTGTTGTATATATTAATATAAGGAATCTCATTTTATGGTCATTGATAAGACTGATAAGGTTAGACCTCATATAAGATATATTTCTTAGTGTCTTTTTATGTTTTCTCTTTACTTTTGATTATAACTTCAGGAAGACACATGATGTTGTCCAGTCCATAAATAGTTGTATAATATAATAATTATATTATATTATCATAATAATAAATTTTTATACCTTTCATGATTGATATATATCTCTAAAACCAAAGGCACTATGAAGCAGTACATACTTAGGCCAGTGAAAATATAAATGCTTCCCTTTAGGTATGTTGTGATCTATTTCTTGCTATATCCAGAAATAATGGGACTGAAAGTAATTCCAGGGCTTTTAATCCCAATCTACAATTTAATTTCCTTTGTGACCTTGAAATACCGCCATTCTAAAAGTTCTACCTTTCTTAATGCCCTAGATTTGCCACAGGTATTCCCTTATTAAGAAACAAACCAAAGCAAAGCAAAACAAGGCAAAACCCTTAACATAATTTGCAATCCTCTTTCTACTCAGTAAAGGAAGGATTTTCATTTAACTTTACCTTTCTCATTTTTCTGTGTTCCTCAACTTTAAAATACTTTAAGCCTTGTTCATCTCTTTCTTTGACTTTCTTCTTTATACATTTCAAATACTTTGTTCTTTCTTTTTCTGTCATCTAGTTGGGTCTTCTAGATCTCTATTTTTATTATTCTTTGTGTTACCATTCCCATTCAGAAACCAAAAAAAAAAAAAAAAAAAAACAACAACAACAACAAAAAATCATATGGCAGAGAATTCTGATTATGAGTTAAAATTAACTTATGAGTAAAATTTGTCTTCATTCATTTCTAGTGAGAACTAATTTATTCTTGCCTTCCCTGGGAATATTCTCAGAATTGTGTTTTTGATATTCTAGGAGTTTAACTTTGAAAATGTTGGAATCAGTAAAGAATGCCAAATGTACATGGAGTCAGATGATCCCAGAAAGTCACAGAGGCCTCCAGGGATTCTGTGATCATAGAAAAGTAAATCATAATCTTAACTTTTCCTTTGAAACTAAAAGTAATAATGTTGGGTAATTTCCAGAAGACTTGAAAAAATATTGGCACAAAAACAAAATTTTCTTAAATTAATCCTTTGAAAATAATCCCAAATACTTTCTATAGTAGAGATACAAAAAGACAAATTCAAGTCTTTTATGCCATTCAATAACTCAGCTTAAGCAGGATTATATCTATGACTTTTAATTTCTAGTTCCAATCTGTCACTAACTGGTGTGAATCACACTTAAAAACAAAACAAAAAAAAACATGGCTAAATCTTTTTGAAAATTGTAAAGCAAGACTCAATAATTCACAGAGCTAACCAAAGTTGAGTACATAGAAATAACAAAGGTAAACATCAGTAAAAGATTAAACAAACAAGTCAATAAGGAAGAACCAAAACGATACAGCCGCACAAGCAAGAGATGGCAAAAGCTTAGGGTAAGTCAGGATCTGGAGGAATGCAGGAGTCAGAAAAGTAGCACTAATAAACAGAAGAGTAGGGAAGTACAGTAGTCCTTATTAGGGAAATAATGTCCTTCCCCGACATTGTAGTAGATCCAATTGGAGCTTCACACATTCTTTTGGGCCTTGACACTCCAGTGTGCTATGGTTGATGTCCAACAGCCACTAGCTACGTGTCTTAATCAAGGACATCCTTTGAAGCAGGAAAAGCTATGACCACATGCAAATCAGGTTGGAATTACTTGCAAAAGGGAATTAATACACTCATACCCTGATCAGCCCTTAAAACATTAATAATAAGAGTTGGAATATAAATATCACAGATCTTGTACATTTTCTAAGGTACCTCTGAGACATGTGTTTTATGCTTCGCCAGACTGTCTCCATGGAATTGTGCTCTAGTCCCTCTTAGTGGTGGTTGGCTTGATAACGTACTCTTTACTGGCTGTTTCTCCCCCTTTCTCACAATCCCACTGGTCTACCACAGCTTCCTGAGATCAGCTCCCAAATAAACTATTTGAACTCAGATCCTTGTGTCAGGATTTTCTTATGGAGAAACCCAAACCAAAACAATATTAATATAAGAATTTTTATTATTAAGACCAAAATCAATACTTAAGCATGGCTAGTCTGATCCTGTAGATCAAATTAAGGAAAAGCACTTAACTGGACTGGAAAGTCCATTCATGCTTTTGAAAAATGAGGCATATACCCCATTTGTGATAGAGAGTGAGTGTAATGGGACACACAAAGACCTAGTACAAGGACAGAGAATTTTCAATGAATTATTATACACCAATTAATGTTACAATTCAAAGGATACGACTTTATGAAATTAAAGTCTTCATGTAAGTAATTAAAACAATCTTCAAGCATTAAATACTAAATAAGTATAAAACAGCTAGCTATTGCCAAAAGGTTATATCTAATCAAAACCAGGTTTTTATTTTGTTTTGTTTTTCTCACAATCTTAAGCCACTGAAACATAAATTTAATGGAGTCCTTTCCTCGTCAGTGAATTCTGTGGTTTTTTCTTTTAGCTGTGAGTAAAGAATGTTTCCCTTTTGGAGAGGCTGGCTTGGATTAGAAAAATGCTTTATTGTGTGTATTGCAAACCTACTTATTTACCACAGCTAGACAGAGACTCCTTCTTACTTTGTCATGCAGCTGCTTGTTTTTAAACAAATTTTGCCAAAAGACATAAACCAGATGGTCTTCTTCAAGGGTATACTGTGAGCCATGATAGTCAGCTTATGGTAGTTTCAAGCAGCAGACAGCTGGGTATGGAAAGTCATGATGCTATTTGGAAATCCAACTACCAAGTGTGCTGAAGCACAAGGAGACTCTCAAGTCAGTAAATAAAACTGTGACTTAAAGTTTGTTTCAATATTCTATCTTTTGAGGGGGATGTAACTTTTTGCTTTATAATATTACATTGTTTTTGGTAAAACAGAAGTATCCCAACACATTGGATTAGAGAAAAAATTGTGGAAAAATGGATTCGGAATACATTTCCAAGTGGGATCAACAAGTTGTAAGTTGGGTTTTCTCACAGAGTTATATGTGTTCTATCAAAAATGTTTAATTAATACTGTAATACTGGTGTAGTATTCTAAACTGCTGTCCCCAATTGTATTTTGTAATAGTGTTATATATCCACACTCTGTAGAGTGTATTTCTCTGCCCCTGCTCTTTACACTTGCCATGTGACTTGCTTTGACCATTGGAAGTAGGTGGAAGAGACAGTGCATTGGTTACAAATCTATGTATGTCTTGAGAACCATCACATGTTTCTGCTTGCCCTTCTGAGAGCTTCAGAACTCGGCCATGGAGGGTATGCACCAGGTATCAACTACTCTTCCAGCTTGGACTCCAGAATAAGACACATGGATCAAACCAACTCTGGCAACCTATAGCCAAAGAGGCTGAAGCAGAATTTACTCAGAGTAGCCCTGTGAATATGGAGATAATTACTTATTAATATGTTTGGGTGAATTTGTTACACAGCATTGTTGTTACCATAGCTGACCAGGATTGGCAGAATTTGGTAAAGGCGTATGGAGAGCTACCTTGGGTTACTCCTACATTTCTAGGAAATAGGAAAAAGAAGATGAGATAAACGTGAGAGTTGGCATTTATGTTCTTATCAGAGTGCTACTACTTTATGGAAGGCACTCATAAAAATTACAGAATTACATCTCTGATTACCTTAGAATTTCTTTAAAACAAAGGGCACAAAATGGCCATCCTTAGTTTCTAAGTGCTAGGCTATACTTTTGAATATTAGGTAAAGACAAATGAAAGAAAGAAAAAATAAAGCATTTTAAGAGAAACTAAACAGACAAAATTTACCATTTTGTAAAAAAAAGATATTATAGTTTAATTTTATTAAACTATACAAATTACTCAAAAGCTGAGAATTTTTAAAAGTCCATCTAAATTGTCATTTTTTATAAGTATCTAAACGTTCTAAGATACCACACAGGATATTTTAAACCTTGTTATTTCAGGCAGAAATCTCTTAAAAACCACATCTGTGGCTTGTAATGGGCAGTTTTCCCTTGAGGAAACTGAAGTTCTCAAGAGGAATTTAAGACTGTCCATGGATAAACTAAAACTAATAAGAAAATAATTCTTGTGAAAATTGGCCTTAAAGGCAAGAATTTGCAATTCTCATAAGGTAAACAGATTTTTTAAAGTGTTAGAATTTTGTAATTGTGACAAACTTCCCCCCACTATAAAAGGTAAAGCAAGCAAACAAGCAAGCAGGTAAACAAACAACCTTCCACCAGAATGTTCTGTTGACTTTAGTGGCTAATGGGTATATTTTTCTCTGTGAGAAACTGTTTATATCTCTCAAATATCCTAAGTTAGAATAAAATATCAAAGTCTCAGGTTTTCTCATATATTATAATATCCATACCTAAAAGTCATAATTTGGCCTTATTACAGCAAAATGAAAGTAAACATGGGGACATTTATCCTACAGTAATATTTTATTGAATAAACTATGACAAAAATGTAGTTTCTGCTAACCAAAGAGTTTCTCAAGAGGCTTATTCATTCTAAAATATTATAATATTTTAGTGAGATGCTTATCATTTACATTTAAGGGCTTATCAATAAAAATTAACATGTATTAAGCAGCTACTATGGAATTATACTATGTTTAGCTTGGGGATAACAAAAGGTGTATGGCACAGTTTCTGCCTTGTAGGAATAAAAACTCTACTGAATGGTACAGAGTTGCACACAGTTATGTAAGGCATATAAACTTGTGATAAGAACCTGTAAGAGAAATAGATGAATGCAAAGTTTGAAAAACTCAAGAGAATGGAATAATTGATTGAGACTGGGGGTTGGGGGCAGATTCCAAATAGTAATATTTGTGCTGGGTCCTGAATGATGAGTAGGACTTTGCTAAAGAACAAGTTAGGGCTCCTCAAACACTTCAGAAATTCCTTTACCACTTGGCTTTGCTAAGCATCTTGTAATCACAAACCATTTCTTCTACTGACATTGGACATGAAGTTACCATCTTATAAATTTGAAACTTTTTAAGGCACTGTGGTTTTAGATACAAGAGTTCAAAAAAGTTTGTATATGTATTTGTATTGGTGCTACTGAAGAATAACATGTGGCAGAGAGAACATAATTTTTGAATGTAAGAAACCCTATTGAAATGCATTGGGGGCAGAGGATGAAGCTGCAAATAGTTCATAATTCAGGTCAAGATATAAGATCTGGCAAATACTTCTTTGTATGAGCTTAAGAAAACTATTCTCTCTAGAACTCAATTTCTTCATCTGTAAAATAAGGTTCTCCTGAGAATAAAATAAAGTATGTAAGGCTCTGAATCCATGTCTGGCACTTAGGTGCTACAAAACAAAACAAGAAACAAATTATTTTATCTTATGCAATGTCCATCTTTCATGTCCAGAAAAGCGGATGTCCTTAAATTGTCAGTACATTTTTATCATTTTAGCATTATGCTTAGATCTTTCTTTTATAGTGGTCATTCATGGAGTTAGCAAGCTAAACTTGCTAACCAACCTTATCTAACATATATATAACTTATGACACAACTATAGTAAAAGATAGGGTGGGGAAACATTATTCCTATAAGCACATAGGGAATATATAACGTAGGAGCACTATGACAACCAAGTTCCTCGTCTCTCTCCTTTTCCAAGATGTGGCTTAGGTCAAGTCAGACAAAATTTGATTAATGAGAAATCATTTTGAGAATGTGGAGACATAGAAAAGCGGGTACCTAGGGAAATGATGAAAACTTCTACTTTTATATTGGCAGAGTTCAGGAAGCCAGAGTAAGATGCTAGCTGAATCAGAGTTAATAAAATTATGAAAGAAAAGAGGGAGGGATCAAACCTAGATATAGCTACCCTTTTTATATTTTCCTTGGGGCTGCTTAAAAAATAAACAAAGCACTCTTGGTCTATGTATATGTTGAGGACGTAGTTCTCTTTCAATATTCATTTATAATTTTTTTATAACTAAATACTTTTTAGCAGAGAACACACAGAATAAATATATTTCCCAGCCTCCCTGCAACTTAGGTGTGGCCATATGACTGACTTCTGGCCAATGAAGTGCAAGTGGAAATATAATGTGGTAACTCCCAGTAAACTTCCCTAAAAGACAATTGACATACATTCTTTGTCCCTTCTCCCTGCCTTCTTCCACCCTTCTTCTTGGAATGCGGATGTGGGCTGAGAGCTCCATCTTGCAACATGTGGACAATAATCTACCATATAAAGATAGCTGGGTACAAAGCAAGAATGAGCAGAACCACTATACCTGCCTTGGCTATATATTCCCAGGTTTTTTCAGGAGAGGGAAATATGCTTCTGTTTTATTTCAGGCATTGTTACCTTGGGCCTCTATAACTCTCAGCCAAACGAAATCATAATTGATAAAATAAAGAGAGTTTCTAAGAAAATTACATTTAGCACAGTTTTGTTTTATAGTAACATCTTCAACAACTCATATACACCAGGTAGAGAAAAAAATGTATACTGAGAGACAGGAAATTTCTGACATTCTAAAGTCAAAAAACATCCCATGAGTAAAGTTGAATCATGGCATTAGCTCCAAAATGAGGTTAGTCATATAGACATAAAATCTGTTTCTATATCAGACCCTTTTTTCTTTGACAATAACAAAAATACAAGTTTATTTAGATAAGCAACAAGCAAATGTAGTCCCCTTGTACAATGAAGAACTAGAATCATCTATGATGAGGAAGGGAAATGTGTGTATACAACTACCCTGGGAAACAAAAATGTCCAATTACTTTGAAGTAAAATATTCAGGATATTGATCTATGGTTAACTCTGAGATTATGTGAATTTTTATATCTAGTCAATTTCTTATCTGAAGCAAGTTTTAAACTAACCTCTATGTGAACTAGAAAGATTTATAAGAATCTGAAAATGTTGAAGATATAAGGCAAATGATCCTGTATGAAATGGTGATCATAAAAAGCAAATCACTCTGCAACTGTTAAGTGCTTTGAACTAGCAATAGGAACATACAGAAGAAAAGCTGATGGGCAGAAACAAACTTCTATGTAATACATTTCAAAAAGCTCCTTCATTTAATAAATATAACATTCCCTTCATTCAATTTTTTCACCACCTGCTCTCGATGACTAAGAACACAGCATAAATTATATTTATAAGTAAACAAGTAAATACAAATCACGGCTAGTTTAGGTTTCTAATTTAAATGGTATACTGTACTGAATGGTTCATGTTTGAAAGTATTTCAAAAAATCACAATTATGGGATAAGGATATTGTTTGTTGATGATTGGTTTGTTTTAAGGAAACCATTTGATAGTCAATGTACTCAAATTAAATATCACCTAACACTAACTATATGGGGTTAATCATTTGCAGTTTAAAGCTTTGCTTGTGCTGGTAAAAATCCCATGTAATTGGCATCACTAGTCAAATCATACAGTTCATTCTGGGTTGCTGGGTAGAAACAAAAGCTTCTCTATTTGGCTCACAATCGCTCTCTCAGTGGTATGCAAAGTGCAATGACTGGCCAGTAAAAGATATTTACAATAGCAATGGATTAGTTTAGATTATACATGGCCTGGGCAGAAATATAAACACTTGAACAGAGCAGCATGAAATAGAAGGTAGTATAAGAGAAGCGAAGAAGTCAAGCCCTAAACTGAAATATGCAAATAGGAACATAGATATGGCATAAAGGATAATATAGAGGCTAAGCTTGGTGAAGGGAGATTATAAAACACAACAGGTTAGTAAGATATTTGTTTTTCTCAAATTTTACAATGGTTTATTTCTGGCATATGTAGCATGTAAATGCTGTCAAATTACAGTTTTCATCACCATCATTATTGTTAAGTAGCATTGATTACCCATGTGTACTCTACTGAGCATTGTACAAACAAACAAAATTGAGGTGGTTTCTGATATCCAGTACCTAATAAAATAAATCAGACCAATCGATGTAGTCAAATGTAGGAGAGCATATAGTGAACAAGATACTAAACTAGAGAAAAACTTCAAAGTTAAGAATAAAATTTTAAATACTTCCAGTGTTTGAGTGAATTCATAAGTATGTCTATATGTCTGTTTATAAGAATGCATCTTGCTACATATAATGTGATAAGGTCTCCATTGTTTTTTTCATAGATAGCAAAGTTTTAAAAATGAATTGTATCAAATTAGTCATTTAATAAATAATGATTTTCAAAAAAAATCTTGAGGATAAAAACCAAAACAGAAGCCTTCCCCATATGCATTCAACAATTCAAACAATGGGATGGGACATAAGTAGAAAATTTTACATCTTCCTCGATCTACTATATCTTCCTCTACATCATCCCTATGAGTGAATGGATGGATTGCCTTTCTTCCAGTCAGTAAAACAATGATTATAGAATAGGATATAAATAACTTTTCCATGTTTGGGACATGTGGTTTCTTACCCCTCACTTCTTAATTCTACTAAGCTCAGAAACTAACAGAATTACTTATTCATTCATATACATATATACCTGGTGGGAAGAAGGAGGAAGGAAGATCCAATCTTGCATAAAAATCTTCAAATATTATACCAGCTAATTCTAAGACTGTAATATTAACCTTTCCTGAGTCATCATAATCCTGTATGTGCTTATCATGTATCTTCCCAACTACATGTGGCATTGTGACAAATAAGAGAGGCTGCTAATGCAGCTATAGCTGAATGTCTCATTTAGCAACAAACAATTCTGGAAAAACTCCCAGATTATGCATCTGTCCCTCTTGCTTCCACTTTAGAGGATAAAATTGTATGGTGATGACTTGAGTATTAGTATACTATTCTATCCCTCTGTGGATAGTGGGGTTACTTCCCTCACCTTGACATGAGAGAAAAAATATTTATTGAACGCCTCAGTAGAAAAATTACAACTGAGATAGCAAATGTTTATGAGAAGCTGGCATTAGGAATGGGCTTGCAGAATTGCATGCTCATTCCCTAGCATCTGAATACAGAGATGATTAAGATACTTTCTCTTCATATCAGAGATCTTTAGTTTCTACTCCTATTTTCTCTCCTTTCATTTTGTTCATTGTCCAATTTTTCTTCATGCTGTACAAATGGTAGCTAGAGTCTGTGAGTGCCTTACTGCTGTGGGCTCAGCACTAAGGGAACTGAACAATGGAGAAATCCCTGGGGAAGCAACTCCCAGCTCTCCCACCCTCAACATCCTATTGATCTGTGGCACCGTGGTCCCAACATGATGGTGATATATTTGGAAAAGACTTTCTCTGAAGCCTATAGACTTATCTGACAATGATAACATGTTCTGGGGTCCATGATGAAACACTAAAAATAGAGCAATGTAGTCTGCTCTTCCTAAAGCTATACCTTCATTCAAAAATAAAATTCTGTTGCTAGATTGACAAGAACTAGAAAGGAAAGGACTCTAATAAACTCAATTAGAAATGAAAGAGGGGAGGTCACTACAGACATCACAGAAATACAAAACATTATCTTTGAATAATATAAAAATCTATATACCCCAAAACTACAACACATGGAGGAAATGGACAAATGCTTAGGAACACACAATTTCCTAGGCTCAACCAGGAAGATTTAGAATTCCTGAACAGACCAATATCAATCACAGAAATTGAAGCAGCAATTAAAAATCATCCAACAACAACAAAAAAGTCCTGAACCAGATGGGTTCACACCTGAATTTTATGAAACTTACAAAGAAGAACTCATAAGTATACTGCAGAAAGTATTCCACAGCATTGAGAAGGATGTTATACTCCCCAACTAATTCTATGAAGCCAACATCACCTTGATACCAATGCAAAGAAAGTATACAACAACAACAGCAAAAAAGAAAACTACAGACCAATATCACTCATAAATATAGATGCACAAATTCTCAACAAAATCTCAGCAAATCGAATCTAACAACACATCAAAAAAATAATTCATCATGACCAGTTGGGCTTTATCCCACAGATGCAAGGTTGTTTCAACATAAACAAATCTATAAATACAATTCACCACATAAATAAAAGCAAGACACAGAAAAAGCATTTGATAAAATCCAGCATGCTTTTACGAAAAACTCGTAACAAAATAGGCATAGATGGGAAATACCTTAAAATCACTAAGGCTATATATGATAAATCCACAGCCAATATCATACTGAATGGGGAAAAATTGAAAGCATTCCCACTTAGAACTGGAACCGGACAAAGTTGCCCACTATCTGCACTTCTATTCAATATAGTGCCAGAAGGCCTTGCCAGAGCAATCAGACAAGAGAGGGGAATTAAAGGTGTCTGAATGAGGACAGAAGAGACCAAACTCTCATTCTTTGCTGATGATATGATATTCTATCTAGAAAATCCCAAGGATTCAACCAAGAGACTCCTGGAATGGATAAACAAATTTAGTAAAGTCTCAGGATACAAAATTAATGCACACAAATCAGTGGCATTCATATATGCCAGTAACAGTCCAGCTGAAAATCAAATCAAAGATGCAACAACTTTCACAATAGTATCAAAGGAAATTAAATATATAAGAATATATTTAATGAAGGAGGTGAGAGACATATGTAGGGAGAACTATGAAACACTGAGAAAAGTAATTGTAGGAGATGTAAACAGATGAAAATCCCTACCATGCTCATCGATTGGTACAATAAATATTGTTAAAATGTCCATTCCACATAAAGTGATCTACAGAATTAATGCAGCCCCTATCCAATACCATCATCATTCTTTACAGATCTAGAAAAAGTAATTCTATGCTTCATATGAAACCAGAGAAGACCTCATATAGCCAAAGCAATCTTAAGCAAAAAAAAAAAAAAAAAAAAAAAAGAAAAAAGAAAAAAGAAAACTGGGAGGCATTAGTCTATCGGATTTCAAGCTACACTACAAGGCTATAGTAACCAAAAGAGCATGGTTATGGCAAGAACAGAGATATAGACCTTTGGAACAGGACTGAGAACCCAGGTATAAAACCATCCTCATATTGTCATCTAATCTTTGACAAAGAAGACAAAAATATAAATTGGGGGAAAGAATCCCTAGTCAATAAATTTTGCTGGAAAAACTGAATAACCACATGCAGAAGAGTGAAACTGGATCCCCACCTCTCACTTCTCACAAAAATCAACTCACAATGGATAACAGACTTAAACCTAAGGCATGAAACCTTACGAATTCTAGAAGAAAATATTGGGAAAACTCTTATAGACATCGGCCTAGGCAAAAAAATTATGAGGAAGACCCCCAAAGTAATCACTGTGGCAACAAAAATTAATAAATGGGATCTGATCTAATTAAAAAGCTCTTCACAGCCAAGGAAACTATCATTAGAGCAAATAGACAACCTACAGAATGGGACAAAACATTTGCATTCTACACATCCTATAAAGGGTTGATAACAAGAATCTATGTATAATTTAAGAAAATCAACAAGAAAAAAATCAAACAACCCATCAATAAATGGACAAAGGACATGAACACAAACTTTTCAAAAGAAGACAGAATAATGGCCAACAAACATATGAAAAAATGCTCAAATCTTTAATCATTAGGGAAATGCAAATAGAAACCACAATGAGATGTCACCTAACTCCAGTGAGAATGGCCTTTATCAAAAAGTCCCAAAACAACAAATGTTGGTGTGGATATGAAGAGATTGGAACACTCTTACGCTGCTGGTGGGATTGCAAACTAGTACAACCCCTGTGGAAAGTAATTTGGAGAGACGTCAAAGAGCTAAAAATAGAAATACCGTTTGATCCAGCAATCCCACTACTAGGCATCTACCCAAAGGAAAAAAAAAAAGACATGCTATAATAAAGATATCTGCACTAGAATGTTTATGGCAGGACAGTTAATACTTGCAAAGATGTGGAAATAACCCAAGTGCCCATAAATACATGAGTGAATTAATAAAATATGGTATATGTATGTCATGGAATACTACTCAACTACAAAAAATGATGGTGAACTAGCACATCTTATATTACCCTGGATAGAGCTTGAGACCATCCTTTGAAGTGAGGTATCACAAGAATGGAAAAACAAGCACCACATATACTTGCCATCAAATTGATACTAACTGATCAACACTAAGGTGCTCACATGGTAGTAATATTCACTGTGTGCTGGTCAGGTAGGGGAGTGGGGTGGATAAATTCACAACTAATGAATACGGAGCACACTGTATGGGGGACGGGCACACTTGTAGTCCTGGCTTGGGTGAGGCCAAGGCATTGTATGTAACCAAAATGTTTGTACACTCATAATATTCTGAAATAAAAAAAGAAATAAATAAAAATAATTTCTGAATTTAGCCCCTGTACTTAAAAAGGTATACATTTTTTATTTTTAAAATGTAAGTATAAATTTCATTCCAGTCCAGCGTTTGTGTAGAGAAGTATACACATTACAAGTATCCAGTTCCATAAGCTTTCTTAATGGAAACATATCAGTGCAACTACCATCCAGATCAAGAAACAAAACTTTACTCAGATCCCAGAAACCTGCTTTTGCCCTGTTAATCACAACTTCTCATAAAAGTTAATACCATCCAACCTCTAACCCACAATATGACTGTATTTGAGTTTCATATAGATGGATTCAAACAATATATAATCTCTTATATTTTACTTCTTTTATGCAATATGGAGTTTATATTTTTTTATTTTTCAATATTTTATTTATTTTATGAAGAATCATTGGGAAAATAATTTGATTTTTAAATGCCCTTACACTGCTTTCCCTAATTTTTTGAGATTTTCTTTTGCTCTAGAAATACAATATTATAGGAATCAATACTTTTGGTCTCATGTCTATTTTAGATCATATCTGAAGCTCAGAATCATCTTGAATTTAACTACTTATATGGATGGGTAAATCACTCTAAACTTTCTGACTAAATGGAATTCCAAAAAGGAATACTGATTTTAAAATATCACTTTCTTCATGACAGATCAGAGCCTTGTTGTTACACAATAATGCCATCTTATGGCTGCACAGCAATTTGTAGTCTAGAAACTGCTTTCATTTTTATTATCTCATTTTAACTGTATTATCCTCTTAGGCTTTGGGGAGTAATTTCCTGAAAGTGACACAGATTCATTAATGGCTTGAGGGATAGTAAAGATGGTATCAAAAAGAAAGTAAAAGCAATAGAACGTAGCATCTGACACTTAGTAGGCCCTTCTTAAGTGTTTTTTTAAAGAAGAAAAGAGGTTTGTTTCTCTAATATTAGATAAATATTATGTTAATTCTTTATTTTTACATGTTTTCTACAGATATATTTTATCAGAAGTTAGTAACCTACTAAAAATACACGAAAATATAATTTAGCAGTAATATTAATTTTCCAAAAATTTAAAAATTGATCTTGCCTATATGTTTATCTATCCATAAGTTCATAGTGTTCGTGGATTTTAACATTGACTGTGTTGACTATTTGTGAACCATCAGAATTTCAATGGAAAGGAGTTGCTTTTAATATTTTGATAATTTGTAACTTGTTGAGTTACAAATTAGGAAATTCTATTTGCTGGAAGACAATGTATAGAAGTAGGTCCCTTATATAATGAATAAGTAGTCACAAATCAGTCTGGCTATTAATTTTCTTCTTGCCCTTACCTAAAGAGTAATGTCTATTTTACTTTATGACATTTAATAAAGGTGAGTTTTACAATTATAACATTCATGAATTTGGTGATGAATGATGGTCTCAGAATTTATGTCTTAGGAATGCTGAGAATCTAATACATTTCTTCTTATTTGTAATTTATTGTGAATAAAATATGCAAAACAGATAAATATTTAAGTGAAAGAGTAATATGCAGATAAGCTTGGGTAAGTCACTTAACTTCTTTGAGATTTACTTTTCTATGCTATAAAATAATGAAGCAGGACAAAATCACTAGGTATTTTCTAACTGTAAAAAAATCCTTTGTTATAAATTATTAACTATAGCTAATACTTATTGTCGAGCAAATATTTACATCTTTTCTCCTTCCATTATAGGAAGAGGCTACTTTCGCTTTCTATTTATGTCATTCTTGGTCATGTGATTTGCTTTGGCCAATTGACTGTCAATGGATTCCATAGGAACACAGGCCATATGTACTCTTAGGAGGTTAGGCTTGGTTCATTCTTTGGTGATCTGTTATGAAAGGATCATGCCATTGATCATTTATTGTAGGCCTAGAGTAAAGACATACGTAGCAGGCTTTAATCCAACATGTATCCAGGAGCCTAGTTCAGCTAACCACATCTTTAAGCAGAGCTTCTCAACCATTCTCAGCCTGAATCAGCTACACTACAAGCAACCAAAGCACCCAGAAATGCCTGATATTTTAATCCATGGAGTGTTGAGGTGATTTATACCATAGCTTTATTGTGGTAATAGCTGATTAATACTATCATACATATACCATATATGAAAAAATATCAATGGAGCCCTTCTTACTGGTTCAAATGTATTTTGGTTTAAACTCAAGTTGGCTTATTTAAAAAATTAGCATATTTTTGTTGAGAACCCAACTTGAAGATGATACTGAAAATTTTTGTATTTATGAATGCGTAGCTTCTAATGTCTCCTAGGGTTCAAGTATATGCTATTATATGGGACTTGGCAGGACACAAGGCCCTGACTACCACTACAGAGAAGAACTAATTCCAGCTATTTATTTTCCCTAACTGTTGTCAGGTAGAACCTTGTGGTATAACTTAAATCTCCTTTTTAACAGGAATTATCAATTTATAACCCACCAGCAAAATTTGGCTACCTTTCTTAGTAAATATAGTTTTATCCTAACAAGCCATGCCTATACATTTATGCGCCAATTATGGTTTCTTTCAGTCTATAAACAGCAGAGTTGAGTAATTATGACAGAGACTACATGGCCTACAAAGACTAAAACATTTGCCAACTCTTCCCTTTATAGAATAATAATAAAAAACAAAACAAAACAAAAAAACACCTCTGACTTACCAGATCCTTCTGCAAGAGACCTTAATTGTACAGTGAGTGACACAAAAAGGAATTAATAATTTAGATACATTTTGGCAGTGATAGTAGCAAGTAATGTCTGGTGCAATGCTGCTCTTGGTACAGTGGAGGACCATAACCATGGCAGCAAGATAATTCAAATTTACCTTGTGGCTTGATGATGGATGTGTTTCTAAATACCTGACTTGGTCTTCTTTGATAGTTTCTGCCCATTGTTAAACCTGGCTCTCAGGCATCCCCATTGATTCCATGAGTTATCTGATATCCTTCTGGTAATTAATACCTAAGGTAACCAGTGTAATTTCTGTTAGTTGTAACTCAGAATCTTAAAAAGTCCATAGATCTTGATTTATTCCTGGGCCTGAGTAAGATGTTTCCATTCCATTCCCCAGGAATCTTGTTCTTGCCCTTATACATAGCTCGTATCTATCAACCTTTATTTTACTGGCTGGCTGTCTATTTTCTCCACAGGACTAGAAAGGTCTTCAAAGCAAAGACTGAATCTAATTCATATCTCTGTGGTGCTCAGGAAAATTTGAAAGAGCAGAGGGATGAATTAATAGGTATCAAGACTATCAGAGCCATAAGATCACTGTTTTCATTATCAAAAATGCTAACTTTTTTTTTTATTTCGGCATATTATGGGGGTACAGATTTTAAGGTTTCAATAAATGCCCTTCCCCCCTCCCCCCACAAGTCTGAGTCTCCAGCATGACCATCCCTCAGATGGTGTGCATATCACTCGTTATGTAAAAGCTTACCATGTATAAGCAATCCACTAAGCTCTCTACATGCTTTGTATCAACTACTCCTTATAACAACCATATGACTTAGACTCTATTCTTTTACTCACCAGCAAACTGGTATTAACTGAGCAGCACTTAAGTGGACACATAGGTACTACAGTAACAGAGTATTGGGCAGGTGGGAGGGGGCGGGGGGTGGGTATGTACATACATAATGAGTGAGATGTGCACCATCTGGGGGATGGTCATGCTGGAAAATCAGACTTGTGGGGGGAAGGGGGAAAGGGCATTTATTGAAACCTTAAAATTTGTACCCCCATAATATGCCAAAAAAAAAAAAGAACTTGTATAGCATAAGAGTTAAAAAACTTGCTCGAGGCCATATAACTAATCAGCAGCAAAACCAGGATTCCAAAACATGTTAGAACTCTAGAGCCTGTGTTTGTAAGCAATTACTTAAAACAGTTTTTTTTTTTGTTTAAAACTAAGACTAGACTAAAAGTCATAGAAAATTTAACAGCTTCTGACCAATTCCTAGAGAAGGTCAATTGGAATAAAATTAGGATCTCTTTCAGCCTCTGGATAAGGAAGGAGTGGATCTTCTGGGATTAGAGACATTCTGTCCTTTGCCAGAAATAGAAAAGACCTCAGATTTGGGGTAAGATTTCAGGTATCCTTTCTGTGGAATGGCATTAGTGCTTCTGCTTCTTTTAAGTCTAGGGTTGAAGGTGAACTGAAAGGGAAATGTCTGTGTGACCTTGTGAGAAGGGAATGAATGCCTGACTCATTAGCCAAAGAACGACTAACAAGTGAAGTGGAAGAAAAGCCTCAAAAAAACAGAAAGTGTTACTTCTACTTTAGTGCAAGACTGGTAGGTACAGAATCATAGCAATCACTGGCTACCTAAGAAACCCCAGAGGTTCTTAGGGGATGGTGTGTGTGGCCTGGAATTCTTGGAGGAAACACTGACTGGAAGAAGACAACAGAGAGACAATAACATTTCAACAGTGGAATGAGCACCCCAAAAGAGAGTGGTGGAACTGACTTCATTGGAGTAGGCAGCAGAGGCTCCTAGTGACTTAGTGGGATACTGAGAGAAAGTGTACTGTGGTGGCAATATAAGTTTGTATTTGCAGTATATACACAGGTTGTTGAGTTTGCTTTCCTTTATAAAGCCCGGCTTTGGACACCTGGGACCAGCTTTTTTCACATAAGTTGGGATAAACCTATTAGATCATCCAGTAGAGAAATATTCTGAAGTTTCTGGGAAAAGGCTTGAGTCCAGACACACTGAACACCCACTTTATGTTTGGCACTATATTCGTCCTGAGCATCTCACACAAAATACACATAGCCCATGACTATGTGGATTGTGTGAGAGGCAGAAAAGTAAGCAAATTCATTACCATGTGGTAACTTCTAAGAGTAGGTCATATTGAAGCATAAACTCTACATGATAGCAACCAAGTCTGGAAACATTTGCAAATACATAAAATGATTTACTGATATTATATTACATTAAATGGTAAAACACCATCCAAGTTTCCAGATGTTATGATAAACATATAGTTTTAAGATTTCAAGGAAGATATAACATCTCAGGAGTTACCCGAAGGACAGGTAGGCCAGAGGGGGTCACAAAACACTTGGGGATCTGCAAACCAATTTCATACTGCTAGAGCAGACTTTGAAGGGGCAGTAGGCTAAGAAAAAAGGAATAAGCAGTGAGGTTGATCAGATAATTATGCTTTGTTAAGTAGTCAGGATTTCATTCTGAGGGGAATGAGATTACAGTATTGAAGTTCCTACACTTTAGAAAAATGATGCTGGATGAAAGATATTTGAGAACAAAGTAGGGCCAATCAATAGAGACAACTGAGATTAATGCTAGAAGTCTCTGTTTAGGAACCTAATGTAGTAAACTAAGAACTAAAATAGAAGCAAGGATGGTTAGAAATGGACAGATGTGAGAAATACTACGGGGGTTCCCTATAATTATTAGACAAATGATTGGATTTCCTCTCAGTATAACTAAGAAGCCTACCTTGAGACTATAGAACTTTAAAACAAATTGTTTTAAGCTATTAGAGAACTTCATTACTTTTAACTGAAAAATATAAAAGAAAAAATAATTCACTTTCTTGTGATATGAGAGTAAAGAATGCATGTGAATCCCCTCTAAATATTACTTCAACAGCTAAATATTTTAATTAAAGTAAGAACAAAAACATAATTTAAAATAAACAAATTTCCCATAGCAAAAAAAGAAAAGTGTGTGTGGGGGGGTGGAGATTGCTGCAAGGTGTGAAGCATCACCCTCTAATACAAAAAACAATGATTGAAAATCAACTTTTTGGTGATAGGTTATATTTTAACCACATTAACTTAAGTGTCAAACTGTTATAATTATATAGAACACAGAATTGACTAAAGACATACATTATATAGTGTACAATTGTTTATACCACCTCAATTAAGTGATCAAACCTGCTTTAACATTACCTGAAATTTTAGAGGATGATATAATACTCCAACATAATGCTACATTCAGTACAGAATAATTTCTAGATTTCAGCTCATTTGTCTAAATTGTTCATCATTTGTTCTCACTCTACCTACCTTTTTCTAATGATGGTAATACTTCTCTTTCTCTTTATCCCTATTTTTTCCATGTAGGATATTGAAATAAATTGCAGAGTTCCCTGAAAACAAATCATTTATATAATCAATCAGTAAAATGAAAGTGTTACCTACCCTTGTCGGTCCTTGTACATTTTGTTAACTTTATCCCATTGGAAATCAAGCTGTGAGAGAGCTTCTTGTAGCTTCGCCCTTTCCACAGGTGTGGCACTTTGCAATGCTCCTGTCTTCTTGTTGTGAATAACGTCGATCCGACCTGAGATTTGTTGCAGATTGTCTTTTATATTCTGTAATATTGAAATTTTAGAAGAAGAAAAAAAATGAATCAGCTGTCTATGGAAAGAAAAAAAGAAACATACAAAACCCAGAACTAATAAGTGGTCTTGCAATTCTTAATTATTGCCTTTTGAAATTTATTAGTCCTGAAGTCCAATGACTTCAATGTGCCTGAATTCAATAGGTAATTCATAGTCCTCATCCTGACATGGTTGATCCCTCCCTACAGCTCAAAATTGCCTTCATTTGGCTTAAGTAACCTGAATTCTTCTGGTTTTTCTTGCACCTTCGTGTCCACTTTCTCAGTCTGGATCTTTTTCCTCTTTATTTTAAAATTTTTTTTAAAAGTTATTATGGATACATAATAGTTGTTTATCTTTATGGAGTACATGTGATATTTTGTTGCAGGCATACAATGTGAATTAATCAAATCAAGGTACTTGGGGTATCCATCACCTCAGGCATTTAACATTTCTTTTTGTTAGGAACATCCCAATTTCACTCTTTTAGTTATTTAAAAATATACCCTAACTTTTTGTTGATTAAAGTAACTTTATTGTGCTATCAAATATTGGGATCCTTCTTACTATTCTTAATATTAGAGTTCTCTGGTTCAGTGTTTGCACTTCTTTCCTCCTCTGTCCATACTTCCTCCCATTTGTTCCCATAACTTTACTCTCTATAAGACAATGGCACCCAAACATATACTCAGCCCAGACCTCTCCTTTTAATGCCTGACTAACAAATCCAAGAAATTTCTTGACACTTGGAGGTCTCACAAAACTTTCAAACTTAACATGGCCCAAACAGAATTCCAAACTCCATCTCTTAATCCTTCTCCTCCTATAGTTTCTCTCATTTCAGTAAATGGATATGAATTAATAATTAATATGGCTGACAACTTTAGAGCCATCCTTAACTTTTTCAATCTCCAGTATTCAACCTGTGGAACAATCTTTTTGGCTTTACTTCCAAAACATACCCAGAATTTGACTGCTTCTTGCTACTTCCTTTGCTGCAGCTCTGGTACCAACCTCATCTCTTTCCAGTCTCCCCCTAGACCATAACTTCAGTCTCATTAGCTTTATTGCATTCCTTGAGTATGCCAAGTATACGCTTGCTTCAAGGTTTCTGCACTTGCTGTTCTCTCTGCCAAAAATACTTTCCCTCACCAACATTCACTCACTTCTTTCTCTTCTTAGAGAAGCCTTCTCTACCACAATATTTAAATAGCAGCCCCACCCATGCTCTTTTCTCTGAATTCTTCTGCATTTTACTTTGTGGCACTTATGACTAACATTAAATTAGATGTCAAATGGTCTGTGTGCACCTCTCCAGTAATCCCTAGGAATACAGGGATGTTATCTGTTTTGCTTTCTGTTGGGTTTCCAGAACTCAAACCTTTGCCTGACACATGAAAGATGTACAATACTTTTCTATTGAATACATGAACAAGTGAGTGAATCCCACAAATTAACTCCATAATTTTTATCTATAATTTAAGGGAAAAGCAAAGACCACAAATTCATTATGTAAAAACAAAAACCTTTAAAAAATATTGACTCCCAAAGAAATTTGCTAAAAAAACACATATTTGGGTAGTCTTGTTAATAAGAATTTGGTTATTTTGTTCATCTAAATTGTTATAGACAAGTCAGCTGAGCAAATATTTATTGAGCTCTTTCCATGTGCAAAGGAGCAATACAGGGAAAGCAAAGGTGGAAGAAGCACAGTTTTGTTTGTTTTTAAGAAGTTTTAAATGGGTTTTATTGTAGTAGTAGGAAAGGGTATAATTTAGAGATTGAAGGGAAAAATGAAAATATAGACGCTCTGGCTAGATGGGAAGAGAGAATATAATGAGTGGGCTAAATGATACCAAATATTTTCTAAAAGTTTAGAGAAGAAATGGGATTATATATTTGGTCTTAGACTCAGGAAAGGATTCATGAAGGAGGTGCAATTTAGGTTAGACATAGCTGAATAGTAGAAGTTGGAAGGACATTATAGCTAGTAGGTAACACACATGCAAAGACAGGTAACATGAGTAGTCATATTTGGCTGGCTTTTTGGAAATGTGCAAGCTTAGGGGAAGATGGGCCAGGAAACAGAGGTTGGGGATGTTTAATAATGTACTTGGAAACTCAATCTGAAAATTCTTCATGTAATTCATTAGCTAATGCAGAACCATGATTTTTAAAAATTTCATTATATAAAATTTCAAATATATACAAAAGTAGGAAAATAATACAAACAATCCCCATGAGCCTATTATCCAGTGCCAACTGTTACGACTCCATGGACAACTTTGTTTCATTTACACCCTTATCCACTCACCTCTTCAACCAGATTATTCTGAAACAAATTGATATATAATTTTACCATAAATACTTCAGCATGTGTTTCTAATATATAAGAACTCTTTTCAAGGAAAGCATACATAATACTATTATCATGCATACAACATTAAGAAAAATCCATTAATTTAATCAAATATCTAATTGGTATCCATATTTGAGTTGAATTGGGAAAGAAGTTTAGGAAGGAGTCTTGGCAGAACTCAATGACTGTGTGTTGAAGAAGAGGAATGACTTGGATGACTCAGGTATATGGCCCAGGCATCCAGATACATAGTAGTGTCATTGAGTAAATGATTTCAAATCGATGAACAAGTGCCACGGTTGCTTGCTTGTATATGTATGTAAGCAATGAGTTCACTTTTGGACATGATCATACTGAGAAGCCTTTGGGGCCTCAGACTATGGGTCCAATAGGCAATTGGAATCCGATTTTGAACAGAGGAGCAAGATGGCAACTATTGTTGGACCATACCTATTTTCACATTTCTAGGTTTTCTGAAAAGAGCTTGGGCAAATGAGTTAAAGGGTGACTGAATGGCAAACATACCTTGAAGATTAGACTAGTGAATTGCTCCAGAGAGGTTGAAAAATTTCTATCTCTCTGAGCCCCTTGCTGATACTTCAACTTACATTCTAAAGATAATAGAACTAGACCTTCCCTTCTTCCTGGAAAGGATTTGTTTTTTCCAGAGCAAAGCTTCTGTTTATGTTTCTCTCTCTCTCTGTCTGACAGATGTTTCAGTTTCTTTATATAGCCTAAGATCCATAATTTGGGTGTTTCTCCACTATACCACAACCCCTGTGCTCACAGATAAACATCTGGCCCTAAGATGCTCTTGAGTAATTAAGGATGTGTTCTTTGATTCAGAGAACTTGTGTTTACTGTATAGATAAATAAATATAAAACTTAGTATTAATAAAAGAAATATTCTTTCCTACTCTCAGGTAAAATTAGGGAGGATTCTAAGCATGTATGGCTAGATAAGGAGAGACTATTGTTGATTTCATAGCTCCTCAGAAGACTGGCTCTGAAGAAAACCCCACAAGTCAGAATGGGCAATAGTAAAAATATTAAGAGTAGAACTTAGAGAGTTTTCTGCCTCATTCTAAAATTTCATGTCTATGGTGCAGGAGGACTTGCCATAGGCAAGAATCAAGCTGTAGGAGCAGGTAAGAATATAGATAATGTCAAGCGTAGGAGGTAAAAGTCAAGGCTAAGAATGGGAATCTAAAAAAAATAAATAAATAAATAAAAAAACCCATGTTTCCAGGTCTTTCATATCAGCTCAGAGACAGGGTAAGATACAATGGTTATGGGTGATATGACAGAATTTCAAAGATAGAGAGGTTTTTATAAAATTTTAAGGTATTCTCTTCAAATATACCAAATACTTGTATACTTTTATATACTTTGTGATAAAAAGCCTTCAGCTTGTTGTTGCTGTTGTTGTTCAGCATCTCAATTTATCTCTGTTATAAAAGTACTTATGTGACAGGTCACGTATTACAATACAAAAGAAAAGGAAAACCTGCCAACACATAAATATCCTGTCAATTTACTCATCTGGGGGAATGCAGGTTAAAACTCTCTTCTAGCAGTTTTACATACAGAAGTGGTAGTCATTGGAATATTTGTGTTGTTTAACACCATAGAGATGGTCAATTTTCTCAGGAAAAGTTTTTAGAGTTAGAAGAAAGGTTGCTTAAAGAGGAACCTCTGTGGAAAGCAGGGGCAGAGGAAGGAGCTGTGTATATCTAAAGAGTAATTGTTATCAGATCTAGGAGCAGAACGAAAGGAGGTAGGAAGGAGGTTGATGACAAGTCAAATGAAACTAGGACCAAGAGTGAAAAGTCAGCTTTGGCAAGTTAGAAGGTCATTGCTGATCTTATCAAGAGCAATTTCAGCAAGTTGGAGGTGGAAAATATAAATGGGGCAGGGTAGACTTTCTTTCATTATCATCCTTTTTCACTACAAAATAGAAGATAGTTCAATACAACCCATTGCATTTTGCTGCATTTGACATCTGATATTTGTTTATTGAAGAAAATCTTATTACTGTTAAAAAGAAAGCTGATGATATAACAGATACTTCAAATAGGTAAAAAAGATTTATTATCTGTTATCAATGTCCTAAAAGTCACTGGACTCCAGCATGTCTCTAATAGTCTTTCTTTACTTTTATTCACCTGGTAAAATTTTACTACCATCTTCTGATGGCTCTGAGCCCAGAGCCTTGTATTCATTGTTTAGGGCCATCTCACTAGCTTGATTAGGTCAGTTGCCAGAAACATGTACCAATATGACTGTTTTGCTGATTCTGTTAATTCACCTGCCCTAGGCAGCCTGATTTCTCCAGCACTTGATCTGATTTAACTCCTCATTCTGTAAGTCATGGACTTCATTTTTGCTTGGCTGCCAGCCCAGTGGCAAAGATCCAGACCTCTGATAAGTTCTCCACTTGATATCAAGCAGCCAGGTGAATGACAGGCTGATTACTTAAAAACACATCGGACAACCTGCCACATTTGTCTGTACATTGGGAGCCCAAACACTTAAAATGCATAGCTATAAGCACTGATGGAGGGAAAATTCAAGGGAAGGGAAGAAGGATCTTCTCCACTAGAATATAAAAGTTATCGAATTATGGCCTTGATGTGCTGTGCTGTGTGTGTGTGTGTATGTATACACACACGTATATATACAGATATACACACACGTGTATATTCTCTCTGAGGATTTGAGCTTGCAAAGCTTCTTGATTTTAATCTGAGTCTCTGGAGAGCTCCCAATTCTCTAGAAAAATGGGAGAATTGCTCAGAATTGAGTTATGAATGATTTTAGCCATGCAGGGCAGAATGTTGCGAAGGCAGGAAAACTTTCTATCTTAAATGAGAAACGCAAAAAGCAAAAACTGGGGCAGGGGATGTCACACTGCTTGGATATCTAGATAATAGCTCCTTGGTGCATTCTAAGAGAATGCTGTCAAAATTGGCTGGAGTCCAGGAAATCCTTTTTAAAGTCCCTGCACATACTTTTGTCCCCAAGGCAATGCAAACAGAAAAAATGGTATATGCACCAAAGAAAATTTTGTAGCACTTTCCATAGTTTAAAGTCAGAGATGAGATCTCTTATATCATTTTACTATTTTAGTTTGTCTAGAAATAAGTGATCTTTATAGTTTCTGACCCTCTAAAAATGAAGCCATAGTCCCTGTGGTTGCTATGGTGACAGAAAAATCCCTAGGATCACTATAGAATACAGCATTTCCATTTCTCTCCCTGAATAGTTCCTTATCTTATCTGAAAATATGATGCCAAAATGATGAAGTATCTGCTTTTTAGTTAACTCTCTTCTTAATTTTGACATGGCCCTATAAATTGACCTCACTTCTCCATTGCAATTCTGTAAGATGTTTATTTTTATACTCTCTTCCTGCAAAAGGAAGTTTTAAATATATATACATATATATATATGAAAAAAGGAAATTTCTAGAAGTCATTTTTATTTGAATTTATACAATTTAAGTCCTTAATATGTTAAAATAGCATCATTGTAACTCTGGCTCACAGTCTCAAATAAGTTAAATAAGACCCTGATTTATACATCATGAAGAGAGAAAAATTAGATACTTAAATTGCACAATTGGAATATGAAATCCAAATATATAAAGTAAGGAAAAGCAGAAATCTATGAGCATGCTGCTTGAGTTCATATTTGTATTTGAAATCTTGTTGTTTATATAAGAATTCATTGATAACACAGACATAACATTATCGGCCTCAACTCTGAGATATGAAAATAATTTTTAAAATGTGAGTCTCTTTTTAAGAAGAGAATCAGTTTTTAAAGGAGATTAATACACAAATAACTTGAACCTAAAAGTGTTTCGTTTATTCATGTATTATGGAGTATGTGTCTTCAATAGGCTAAACAGAAACTAGAGCATACAGGCAATTTATCTAGAGAACCAAACAAGGGACCTATTTGCCAACTAATAAGGTTGAAATAGAGGTCTCAAGTAACACTATTTAACTATGCTCTATTCTTTACCATCAGGGGTAGATTTGTACTGTTTAGTTTTTCTTCCATTTAATGTAAAGTGACAACTACTACCTTGATGTCAGAGTGTTTCATTACAGAAACTGCCATTGCCCACCTAAATGATAAACCTATTTGTATGAATGTCAAAGTAGACATTGCAGAAACTTAACATGGCTAGAGTAGGAGAGAGTGGTATCTGGCAAATTGAACTTATTGTTAAGTGCTTCTGATGAAAGTAAACTTAAAAAGAACTTACTGCATTTTTAAATGTCTTTTCCTACCTATAGCAAAGTTTTTGTTCCCCCAATACTATGAAAAATAACAATCTGGCTTCTGGTATTTAAAAATAGCATCATTTCTGTGGTCCTTTCTCTGTGGTCATGGAAATAAATGGGCATCTCACAAATCTAAAACATAAAATTCAATTCAGCACTTGCTTAAACATCAGTGTCTTATTACTAAATGAGGATGTCTATAATTTACAAGCGTCTTTACTTCTGTATTTCATACCAAGAAATAAGGTCAAACACACCTTCATGAGTTTACAACTCTTACCAAGTTAAATTTTAAATAATATGTCTATTGTAGAGTATATATACAAACATTAATCTGCTAATTTGTCTCCTATTTTAAAGTTTGTCCTTAGTAATAAAATTTTACTTCAAAATTTGTCTTAGTGAAAAAGTTTCAATAAGAAAAATATTCTTGAAATGACAAAATTTCAGATCTATGAAAATAAAAGTTATAAGAAAAGGGAATCTGAAATTTATTATTGTTTTAGTTCATTTACCCCTAAAAGTGACTTCTATGTCACAACAATATTCTGGTTTGAAGTATGTTGAACTTTATTTTTTAAAAGAAACGACACAATTGCTTTCTAGTGATTCCTCAGTTTTCATTTCTCTCAATGACTTCCATCAACGGATGGCTGGAAGCTCCTATAATTCACATTTTATAACCATATTTAATTCCTGAAGGAAAATCCTATTCATTGGTTCAGTAACAGCTTCTCCATTGCATCTTTTCCCTTTTCTGCAGGATTCAGTACTGTTAAGCCAGCCTTCATCACACAACCCTCCCCTACCTAGTCTTACCTAGTAATGCTATCTTCAGATTTCTCTCTACTTTCCTGAGAGCTACATCTCTGTCTTCATTCATTAACTCAAAAAATATTTGTTGAAAACCTACCACGGGCCAGGCATATTTTATATTCTGAGGATATAATAATGAGTTAGAAATACAAAGTCTTGTGCTCTGGAATCTTACTTTCTGGGGGTGGGGGAGAAAGTAAACAAACAGGATAAATGACGAAACTATGCAGTCATACAGTGGTAAGGACTAAGGAGCAAAACAAAAGCAGGGAAGGAAGATATGAAGGATACAAGTGGGGGTTAGAATTTTTGGTAGGAAAGTCAGAGAAGACCACACAAGAAGTTGTTTTTTAAGGAAACACCTGCAGAAAATGTAGGAGCAAAACATTTGAAGAAAAATCATGAGGATATCCCAGGCAGGCAAAGCAAGTAAGTGCAAAGGCCTTGACATGAAACTGCCTGGGGCAGGGACAGGGCATCCAGCAAGTTCAGGGAGTTAGACACTTGATGGTTGATTCTGCTTAGGGCTACGCTAAGGTATTTGTGGGATAACAGAAATAGGAGGAGCAGGAATAAAGTGTAGGGAGAAAATTCCAGGCTATTCATTGGTGGAAACTTAGCCAGAGACTCTTGGTTTTATTGCCACAGTGGGATTATATACAACTTCTAGAAAATCTTTCCTCAACTAACTAGAATATTTAATTAGCCAGACAGAAACATATATCCGGAAATCCAATCTACAACATTTTACACCAACAGATGAAAGTGGGTGCTCTAAGATGTTGGTGATCGCTCCAGTGAACTTTAATAATGAGAGCTCTGGCATTAAGGGCATGGTTTCTTAACCGGTCCAGCAAAGCTGGACACAAATATTAAATATCTAATTAATTTTTACTTTTTTGATTTTTCTTGTCACTTGCCTGGTGACTCCAGGAGAGGGGGGCAAATCCCGAGGCAGAGAGACATTGATCCAGCTTGGGCGCCTCATGGGTGACTTGAGACCAGCACTCTTCTCCCTGGCAGGGTTGGGGATTGATCTCCAGGGCCCAGGGGACAGGCCTGCAGACCAGATCCTGTACACAGGTCTGGATCACATTGCCTCGGGGCACAGAAGGGATACTTGCAAAGGAGCCTACTGAGGTGTATGTGCCTTCAGGGGCAGGTCAGTGTGCTTCAGGGGCAACCCTCACCTCCACCATGTGCCCAGCCAGGCTGCGACCTGGGCAGGGAACCTCCCAGCCCACATGGCAGCCAGGGGAGATCCACTGGTTTGAGGTCCTGCCTGCTCATAGAGACCTAAAAGAAACTATGGAATAGGGGAGGGTAGAAGGGAGCAAGGCCTGCTCTAGACTGTGGGTCTCAGATGGCCCCACCTCTACACACAGACCTTTTGGCTGAGTGGGGCCATTTTAGCCCCTCCCTGGCAGCTTTTCCCAGAAGCAGAGAACAGACCTTTGATCCCTGCTAACAGCATTTGTAGTGCTTGAGGGAAAACTCACTCAACCCAGCTCCACCCAGACTTACTCTCCCACCTCCCCCTACTGAGGTAAAGAATAAGGACATACCTGGAAGGCCCAGGGCACCACCCACCACCTGAGGCACTAGAGTGCGTCTCCAGAGGAACAAGAGCTGGTTACAGGACCCAAAACAACAGTGTAGCCTGCTCCTCCCAGCAGGCGCCACCTACTGACAGGGAGGTCATTTTGCACACACTTTTACTGGTGTAGTCAAATCTCACCCATATCACCTACTGGCTCAGAGACTAAAAAGGGCATGTCATTATTCAAACAGAACTCTAAAGGTAAGAAACACAACTGATCCAGATAGGAAGAAATCAGCAAAAGGACTATGGAAGTATGAAGAATTAAATGGAAAGCAGACCCCCAAAGGGGAACACCAGCTCACTAGCAATGGACATCAAACAAATGTAGAACACTAAAATGACAGAATTTCAAAAATGGATTGTAAGAAAACTCAATGATATGCAAGAAAAAATGGATAACCAACACAAAGAAACCACAAAAAAAAATCCAGGAACTGGAAGAAAAATCCATAAAGTTTCTCTCTGACTTAAATCCATCAATAATCATCTATAGCTTGTTGGACAGTTTCAAGAATAATTTTTAGGCATTTAAGACTTCAGGAAAAAAAAAGCCAGACCCATAGTTTTTATTATCTCTCAGTGCCTTGCCAATAAAGACAATTTTGAGAGGGGAGGACAATCTCTTTGTTATCCCTTGAAACATAGCTTTCTGATACATTTTTTTTTTGTCCTTACTACCATTGTACCTCTAACTTTGAGAACATTTTCTATATCAAGAAGCTGCATAGTATAGTAGTTAAGAGCAGAGACTCTGGTGCTAGAACACCCAAGATGGGGTTCTAATTATGCTATTTACAAACTGTCTCATTCGTATGAGCAAGTCACATAACTGCTCTGGCTCTCATTTTCTCTATTTGAATATGAGTATAAAATAAGTGCTTTCTTCATAGAGTTGTTGTGATGACCATATGAGTTACTATAAGAGTTTAGAACATGTCCTGTCATGTAAATTAAATGTTAGCTATTAGATTCCAGATTAATTCAGATTCCAATTGTATTCAAAACTCAACTTAAGGCTTTCTCCTCTATAAAATTCTTCCCAGTTTTTGCTTTCTACACTGCTTTCTTCTCTTTGTGAATTCATTTATACTCATGTCTTATACTATATATGTTTGCTTGGGTTATGTCCTTCTTGCCTTTATTTTATAACTTTCTAACTTGTTTGTAGAACTAGGACATGCATATTCAATATTGCTACAAATTATCAGAGTGTAGGGATCATGTCTTAATATCTCTCTTATCTTTTAAAATGTTAAGCACAGTACTTGGGCCTTCATAAATATCTGTTGACTTGAAATGAAAAGTTGAGTTTAACTTGCTTATGAAAATCCAATTTGAATGAAATCATTGAGCATTTTAGATTTTTTACATTGTTCTCCAACCACTGTAGATATGCATTCAGGCCTGGAGAGATGTGAGCTGTTGAAATATCTCCCTGTTTATTCTATTTTGCTTTTACTGGTTATTTAGCTGTTAAATAGTGGAATAATAGCCCATCTGCATTTCCTGGCTGCGTTTACCCATGGTTTCCTCACAGTACCTGAGTTACTTAAAAACAAAGTCCTTCATTCAGAATTATGTCTTCCCTATGTCTCTCAGATGCCACAGAGCATCAACAAAAACCAAAGGAAGAAGATAAAACCTGAACTTCACAGCTCTAAGTGTTCCTCAAACATGATGATTCTAGTCTGTCAGCACCAACTAAACTGAGAACAGTTTCACCAGTGATTTTATGATAGGTCCATTTTGTGTTAAGTTGTGCACATTGTCTAAATCATTTTACAGAAAACCCTGATAGAAAAATTGGCTTTTATACATGGCAAGGGAGAGCTGTGTGGAAGCAAATGCTTTTCTCTTAGTTAAAAACATATGGCATTCTATGTTTCCAAATTGCTTAAAACCAGGATATACTTTAAAGTCTTGTGTAACTGAGCAGAGGAGGGAGAGGTAGGTTTTATGGAGAAAAATTCTATGACAATACAACAATCCAAGGAAACCTCAAAAACTGGTTACTGCCAAGAAATGGGATTAAAAAACAAGGGCAGGACACTTTTCTTTATTCTTTTCATTTTATACCGTTTATCCCATTTAAATATGCAATCATGAGCATCTTATTATTTTGATAAAGAGCCGAAAATCCACAATGAATGATCAACCACATTTATAGATAACTACTATAAAATAAAATGTAATCAAATATGTATCAATTAATACAAATGATGGTATTTTCATAAAATGGGAAACATATTTGGCAATATTATGTCCATTTTAGAAATGACTAATGCTGTTGATGTTGGGGAAACACACTTTCCATGATAGTGTTTTGCATGGGGTATAGAAAAACAAAACCACTGTTTTATACAATCATTATGAACCTAAATGTATAAGTCTAAAACAAAGCAATACAAAAAACTATGATATGGGAGCAGGATCTTGACAAGACAATCTTATCAATTTCCTTACCTTTTTGAAAGTGCCACAGATTTCACTAATGATGAGGATGTCCTTTAATCTTTTTTTATTTGTTTGTTTGTTTTTGAGACAGAGTCTTGCTCTGTTGCCCTGGCTAGAGTGCAGTGGCATCAGCCTACCTCACAGCACCCTCAAATTCCTGGGCTCAAGCGATCCTGCTGCCTCAGCCTCCTGAGTAGTTGGGACTACAGGCCTGTAACACCACACCAGGCTAATTTTTCTATTTTTAGTAGAGACAGGGTCTTGCTCTTCTTTAGGCTGGTCTGGAATGCCTGACTTCAAGCAATCCTCCCACCTTAGCCTCCCAGAGTGCTAGGATTACAGGTGTGAGCCACCGTGCCCAGCCAAAAGTCCTTTAATCTTTTGCCTAAAGTTTGGCAAATTAAATTTGATAGTAATTGATAGTAATTGGTACCCATTAATTACATGCAATTTACAACACAGACCTCTTGATTTTCTCTCAGAATGTTTAATGATATGCATTAATATTCAGAAATAAGCAGGCAGGTGTAAAAGCCATTGTATTAGATTGAACTATATGGAATTGCCAATACTTAAACATTTTCATTGACATCATGGCAATTCACAAAGTTGAACTGAATATTATTACAATATTAATATGCTCATGGTTACAAATTTAAGGAGGAAAATGAATACAAACTAGCCTTTTTAAATGGCAAAAGATAAACAACAAAGGCAAATATTAAGACTCTGAAGATAAAAGACCACCACGACCATCAAAACACTATTGATTCACCTTTCTTAATCCAGAGCTTCAATATTTTTGAATAGTTTAAGTCATGGTTTGTAAATCAAAATTAAAATAAACAGTTTTTTGTTACTCAAATATAATTGGAAAAAAATGAATCAACACATTTCATTAAAAAACAAAACAACAACAACAATAAAAAAATAGAAAACAACATCTTCTTCTGTAAAGGTATAGTACATGAAAACTTGGAATGATTTACAGTTTGTATTTCTGTATCTCAAGAGAAATATTAAAAAGTACCTGAAATAAATAGAATAGAAAATGTTACCCCTGGATAAATAATAACTAGGCTGGAAATACAGATGGTCCCCAATTTTCAATGGTCTCACTTAATGATTTTTCAACTTAAAGATGGTGGGAAAGAGATACACATTCAATAGAAACCGTATTTCAGTAGAGTATTTAATAAATTATATTAAACAGTTTACACTTTATTATAAATTAGGCTTTGTTTTACATAATTTTGTCCAACTGTAGGCTAATGTAAGTGTTCAGAGCATGTTTAAGGTACGTTAGGTGTATTAAGTGCATTTTTGACTTAAAATATTTTTAACTTACAATGGGTTTATCAAGATGTAACCCGATCATAAGTTGAGGAACATCTGTATAATAAATAAATAGGATTTAAAGTATATAAGATTCTCTAACAGAAGATTTTTGTCAAAAGTAAACAATTTTAGCTTACATGCATTCTCTTCTTTTACTTTATTTATTTATTTTTTTTACCTTTAGTCTAGTCTCAAATCTGGAAATAACTTTATGTATATTTTTCGTGATTGTTAACATTTTATTTAAATTTTTACATATAAATATGCAATTTCATAACGTTTAATGCATGCTTAAAGATAATTTGTTTTCAGGATTCTTCACGTGAACATTTATTTTAAAATAGTATTTATGTTTTGAGGTATTTGATGAAGCAATATGGATTTTTAAAATCTTGAAATTAATATAATTATACATTTTCACAAGAATTTTTCTACATAACCCCACATAATTTCACTCTGCCTTCACAACAGTACTGCTGAGTAGGCTTGGACAGATATTTTTATTGATCTAATTCAATGTTAAGAGAACAGACTTAGAAATTTTATATGACTTGCCTAAGAACACAGCTATTAATAATCAGATTGGATGCTTAAATCTAAGTTTTTAGGTTCAAATACATTGCTTTGTTAAACTCTTTAGGCTACTGCTTATCTTGACCATATAATGCAAGTTCAGTGATTATGAAAAATATGTGTAATATTTTAATTACATGTGGGTTCTCTACCACACATTTTCATAAATGATTGTTCGAAAATTTAGCATGTACAAACCTAGAGCACATTTCTCCATGCTTATGTATGTGTAGAATTTTAGAATGTCTATATGATTTAACTCAATGAGTTAGGATATAATATAAAAGAGAATAATTTTGTTTACTTTTTTATTCTTGGCACTGATAAACAATGCTTTGTCCTCTTGTTTCACAGAGTCTATACCTGGATGCACCAGATCATAACTCGTTCATTCAATATGTGTACATTGAGTACTTACTAAGTGTCAGGTACTATTCTAGGAGTTGTAGATACAGTGGTGAAGAAGAAAAACAAAATACTATATATTTTTTCTTCCTGGTAGTTATAGATATGATGGATATGGGTCACCATAGGGAACATGTCAGAAAAAGTAGATGACTCATTTACAAATGCTGAAAATTTTTTATTTTGCTTACTTAATATCACCTTTTTGATAAATGTTGCACTACAGTTAAATGGGTATACATACACTTAAAATCATGATCATGTATTTATAGATTTATAAAACCCTACACTATTTTTTTTCATATTTGGGAAAGTGAAAATAATAGCTTTAAGCAGTTTTAAGTATCAAAAATGCCTTGAGACACTTTGTAACTTGGTTAACAGAGAAGCACACAACTTTCATTTCTAAGAAAAAAGGATTAGAGAAATCCATTAGTAGCTGTTGTGACAGCAGCCATTGGGGAGTAGATCTATCTTAAAATTGAAAAAGAAAAATCGGACTACCAAAGACTCAAAATCCAGTTCATTTTCACTCTCAGAAATTTATCTTTATCTGACAGATGAAGGCAACACCCTATATAAATCTAATTCTTACACTCGTTATGTCCCATCCAGCTACCAGGCACTACATTAATGACACATCAAATTGGGGAGAGTGTTCAATCAAAAGACATTAAAGCACTTATTAACTAGATTTTTCTGTGCTTCTAAAGAAATTTTAGAAGTTATTTTTAGTGGCGCCATGGTAAGTTGACCTTTTGATATTTTCTTCATGGTTTATTGTTCACATATGAAAAAAAACTTACTAAACACAACTATATATTTTGGCCAAAATGTTCTCCATAGGATGATGCATTGTCTTTGCATGAATAACGAATCAGTAATTATATATCACAGATCAAAAAACGACATCATAATTGGTTGAAGCACAGCTTGAATTGTTCATGAATAGAAGGAAAACCTCCCTACAACTTAATTGCAACTTCAGAATTACTACTAGCCTCATGATTTATAAGTTTTAATATAGAAGTTTCTGCCTTTCAGAATTTATAGGATGGGGATTATCAAAATATTCTTGCTGGGAGAATGGAAGGAGTAGGAGTGAGTTCTTAAAGCACATTTTGGCAGAGTTGGGAGTAAATTGCAGCATGGGAGTCACAGTAGAACAACTGCTGGGCATCATAAAATAATAGTGGGGAGAAAAGAGTGAATAATTTCCTATAAAAAGACATGTGTATAAAACATAAAAGAAAACTATACCAAAGCATATATAAATATCAGTTGGGCATGACTACAATGCAGTAAATATCTACACTCTCTTCATTATAAGAAAAATGAAAAATAGGATACCATAGAAAAAATATAAGCAGGATTTAAATTATAGTTGATAGAGTAATATTTGTAAAGTAATACATGAATTTAAATATAACAAATCAAATAAATAAATCCCAAATCATAAAAGCTATTGAAAATAGGAATTATATTTATAAATGAATAAATGTGTTAGTTGAAAAAACGTGATTTTCCTCAGAGAAATCACTGAATGATTACATTATTCCAAATGTTTATAGTCTGAAAAAAATCAATTTTTACAATGTGGCAGTACATTAATAAAAATCATATTTTTCATGTACCAAACTGTTATATTAGAAAATTTAAATAGAATTCAAAAAGCATTTGGAATCAAATTTTGTTTTTAAATTGTGTATGATCCATGATTATTTAATTTAGAATAAATGCAATATCCTTTTGTTGCAATATTATTAAATCAGTAAAAAAAATCCATCACTTTACAGGGCCTGTCCCTGTATTACAATATGCACATAAATAATCATTCTTTTACTTCCTTCAGATATTTTCTTCAGATTGGTATATATGCGGCTTCCTGCCAGTATCTAATAACTCTAATACAAGAATAGGAGAGAAGTCACTTTGTTCATGGTGTAGTTTTTGTTTTCATTTAAGAAATTCGTATTATTAAATTTGTGCTTAAATGTTAT
Organism: Microcebus murinus; assembly: GCF_040939455.1. NCBI lineage: Eukaryota > Metazoa > Chordata > Mammalia > Primates > Cheirogaleidae > Microcebus > Microcebus murinus. The sequence goes on from NC_134136.1 coordinate 106,777,006, forward strand.
GAAATAGATTCCCAAGGAGAAAGATCTTGACCAGAGTGTTAAAGATCTCCAATGTTAGTACTTTTGTCCCCATTTCAAGGCAAGACTGATGTATGAGAGAACAAAATATCAGAGAAGAAATCTTACATTCCTCAAGGGATCCTCTGCCAAGTTCATAGGGCATCAAAATTCTCCTGAGCCCCAAATCTGCTGAGAATGGGTCTTTATACACACATGCCTAAGTTTTTCTGTGAATACAGATATAAATATGCTATCTCTAATTTGAAAACATTTCCAGAATCTGACATTCTCTCATTACCAACCTAGTCCAAGCTCCCCTCATCTATCTCTTCTCCAGCTAGATTCCTTGCTCGGTCCCGTTGGTATTCACAACCCAGGGGCCAATGTTAGCCCTTTAAGACATAAATCAGATCATGTCACTCTACTGCTCCAAAACCTATAATGGCTCCCATCTCACTCAGAGAAAAAGGTAGTCTTTACAATGGCCCACCAGGCCCTTTACAATCTGGACCCTCACAATGCCTATGACTTTATTCCCTAGTACCCTCTCCCTGGCACATTCTATTTCAGCCACTCTGGTCTCTTTGCTGCTCTTTGATCAAGATAGGCTCACTCCCACATTTGGGCCTTTCCTCTATTTCTTATACCCACAGAGCAAGGCTGATAACCAAGGCTGACTCCTTTACCTTCCAATCTTTGCTCAAATGTTCTTTCTACCCTATGTAAAATTGTAGTCCCACCTTTTGTTATTCCACCTATGCCAACCCCTTTAGTTGTTCTATACCTCATTACCAGACTCTATTCTCTTTTTATTATATGTATCACCATGATTGTTTGCTTGCTTATATTTTGTCTTCCATTGCTCTAATAAAAGCTGTATGAGGGCAGGATCCACTTTTTTTTCTGTTTTATAAGCACTTAGAACACTCCCTGGTAGATAGTAAGAACTGAATAAATATTTTTGGAATAAATTTGGAATGAATGAATCCTCACTGCTTAGGTTATTGCTTGTCATAACAACTTATTTTAGGTCTCAAGAGCCATGCATAAAATATGAACCAATCAAAGAAGAATTGAACAACTTTGTTTCATAACATTTTTGGCTTTTTAAGCTCACTACCAGCCCTTCCTTGTGTTGTTGAGGTTAAACAAGGGCTACCTTTATTTTTTTTAATCCATTTAAATTCTACATTAGGAACAATTCTCCTGCCAACACACCTGTGAGCTTTTTTCAAATTTCCACACTTATGTCCATCCTCTTGGTTACCAAAAATACAGCATGTTTTATCCAGCTCAAACAGTGCATCCACCAAAAGTCATATGTTATTGGTTGAGGTTTGCTGGGGAGGGTGGGGATACAGAGCTTTTAACTCCCTGCAACTTGTGGGCTTGGATGACTTGAGAGAGCCCTAAGGCAGTCACAGACACTTGGAATTGGCAGCTGCCAGTCAGAGTGCAGGGAATGCTGAGTGAGGTAAGGATATAGGTGAGGTCCCAAGAATTCTCATACTCTAGTGAAACTGAGGCTTTCAGTAAAATTAGGTATGTGGAGGGATTAGGATAAATCCTTTCAGTTGTGCCTCTTAAAAGGATAATTTCTGCTTTAATGACAAGATTTCATATATTTAATATTCTCAAAGGCAACGCTTTCTGTAACTTAAAACTTGTGATGCTAAGATTTCCTATATTCATGCATTTATATGAGATATTTTAAAGCAAGATTTGATGATTTAACACAGTTAATTATATTTTGGCAAAATTATTGAGACAATTTTTTCTTAAAAATAAAGTGAGAATTTTTCCTAATATTGTTTGAAACTTTCAAAAAAAGTAATTCTTTCAAAATTGTATTATTGCCTATGTAATTAATATTTTAAACTTTTTACATATAAGCAATCACAATTAATCAACAATGCCAATATTGACTCTGAAATGAGAATAAATATTACTAATGTGTATATTTCTCATTCATCTCTAGTTATGCTTAGTTAATATATTAGCTACTAAATGCAGATTTCCATATGTAAGCAAGTGTTTATCTGCACAGTCCCTGTCAAAATGATTGGGTAGCTTTCCAACTTGTCTATTGAAACCATATGTGCCATTTTCGTTATATTTTTCTCAGAAAGTAAATATTTTAAAGTATTATACCTTATTTGTGTTGTATTGTACTTTTAAGAAACATGTATATTAAACTGAAGCAATATCTACTATAGTTCTGTAATTTGATTCATGAAAATCTGTCAGGAATAAAATCAACCACAATTTAATTTCAAACCTTCCCAACCAGCAGCTGTACAATTTATTCACTGCTTTTCTATTTTTACTACTAGATAATGACAATGATGAATGCCTTTAAGAGGAAATACATATTCATTGAAAAGTCTGAGCTCAAAACTATCCCCCTTCAAAAAGTCCACAAAGGTAGGAAGCCCATTTGCCTGCTGCCAGAGATTTTGGGGGATAGATATGAAATTATGCCCACAACTACATCTCATGGGGATTCAATAATCTAACTAAATTAAACCTGCAATAACACCTTCTTACAAACCACAGTAATCAATACTGTTATAATTGGTGTCAGCTAAAATAAGACTAAATATATCAGGATGAACAAATGATTAGCTATGAGTATAGCCAGGGGCCTCTCATTCTGGGTGTGCCAGGTTAAGAGCTATGGTGACAAAGATATTCAGTGGGCAACTTAATAAGTTCAGGGTCACTGCTCTCATGACCCAAATGTCCGTGAACATGGAAAGGAATGAATATTAGCTCATTAGCAATGATTTACATGTTGAATGACAATGATGAACTTACAAACTGTGCTGTCACAAGAAATCAGTTAATGTGAATAATGACAGGAATGCTGGCATGTCTCCTTTATCAATTGATTAAGTTTCTTTTCTTCACTGTACTCATAAGTGATTTGACTTTTACTTCGAGAGAGTAAGAAATAACACCTCACTGAAATGGATGGACTAGTTCCAGAGATCTATGTATATATTAGTTCATTTTAGTGTGTAATTTTATAGCTTATTTGATATAATGTAACACATTAAAGTCAAGTCACTCAAGATACTGCAACACCAATTTCCAAAACAAACAAATAGCTTTAGCTATTTGTATACTTATACAGGCAAATGTGTGATATGGAATGAGCTCCTAAGAAATCATTTAGAGTATAAAATACTTTAGCTAATATGTGCTGCTGATAGCAAACTCATCTTCTGTCTATAACCTATGCTGTTTGCATTTGAAAATATCAAGCTCTGGTTATGCTATAATATTTCATTCTGAGTATGAAATGTATGATCACAAAAATTATCTTGAGACACACATTATTATGTACGTTTTCTTGATGTTACACTCATTTATCTTTAGACACTGCCTTCTAAATTTCATAGCCTATTCCTTCATCATGATTTGTCTTAGTTCAGAATTCAGTAACTTGCTGTTGGAGGTTTGAAAAAAGCCCAATTTCATTGGTAGCCTTTGGCTGGCAGTTTTAAATGAAATATTTGATTGATTTCTGTTCATTTATATTCCATATAATTTCATATAGGTATTGACATTAATTCGAAATTGAATATGTATAAGTGGAAAATATAAAATTCAATGAATAATAGATAAAATTTTAAATCTCATTTAATTTCCCCTTTTTTGAGGAAAAGAAAGGAATGTAATGTATTGACTGGGAATAAACTATTCCTCTATCAAAACTTGTTTTTTTGGTGATTTCTTTCTGCCCTGAGTGTATATGAAAACTATTATTTTTGTGTATTCTTTTGTTTAGGAATTTTCTCAACACTAAATATTATAAAGTGCCTCTTCTAGTTTATATCTATATACCCCCAGATTTCTAAAGCCAATCATCCTACAAAGTATTTTTAAGAATTCCATGTGTAAGTCAAATGCTTTCACTAAGTGTACAATATAAGTCAACTCTTCAGGTGCTATAAGTGATCCATATGATCATCTTGTAAAATTTAAATGAAAGTGCTTTACTTTTACCTTCAGCGACTCCTCTTGTTTAAAAAGATCTTCAAAATCTTTAGCACAGAAGTCAGGAGCATTGAGAAGTTGTTCCACTTCTGATAGAGCTTGTGAGACATGAGTGATCTCAGTCAGATAAGTAGAAGGCACATAAGAAATTTCCAAAGGCATGTCTTCAGTCATTGCTACCATCGTTTCTTCACGAACAGTATGCTGGTATAGATATACAAAAGAACAATTCTTTTAGCTTCCTAATAATAAACCATCTTGTATTACATAGGTCCAAGTCTATAGCTGACAAAGGGCTGAAACTGTATTAAAAAATTTATGATGATAAATCTAGTAAAAAGGTTATTTATTATTTATATACAATCTCCTTCCAAAGAGTGTTAGAAGCATTTTATAATAGGTAATACATACACATTAACACAATGAATCTAAAATGAAAGACCAAGAGCCATGAGATCATGAGGAGGGTAGTTTTGCCCCAAGAAAAGGATAATTCTTACAACTAGCATTTAAATTTTAATTCTAAGCTTTCTGAAACTCTAGATATGGGATTGAGTGTGGGGTCCATATCTGTTTTATTTATAACAAAGGAACTTTCCTATAATTTTCCCCTTAATCTTGATTGAGGTACAAGAGGCACGAAATGGGTTTGGCTGGTATATACTTTCCTACTAAGCACTCCTCCATTCCAATTCCAGACATTAACAATTTCCTGTCTTTGATGCCAGTTTTTTACTAAGCTAAGCTACTAATTAAGGTGCTATATGAGTAGGGCTGACCGTGGAACTTTTATTTTAATAAGAACTCCAGAAAGTCCTGAGATATAAAGGAGTACCAGACTCTTTTCCTGAATCTACACTTTCCTAGCTGGGTTCCAAGTGCCAGGAATGATGAGAAATTGCAGCTTCAGAGTCCTTTTGGAGTTTCCGAGTAATGCCTCTTTCCCTATTCCTTATAAGAGCAAGAAATAAATACTACTTGGCACACATATTCAGAAAGATGGATGACCTCTGCTCTCTTCTGTCTATGCTATAGGCAGCAAAATCCTTGTAATTGAAATTATTCTCCCAGTAACTTTGTTTTGAATTGATCAACTGCCACCTGCCTGTTGATGGGGTCAGCTGAGGGTTTCAGTGGCAGGGTCTCTGGGGAAGTTTGGACAATAAGCATGCTAACACAACCATTTATTACTGCACAGCCTTTTATGACAAGACCATACTTATATTTGTAGTAATGTAATTAAATGGACTTTGGGATGCCAGAATGAATCTCACACAAAGATGAGTAAAAATTATAAGCTGGTCAGTTTATGTTTTTTTTTTATTATTTCTCTAGCCCAGGACTTTGTATACATAATTCTTAATGCTATAAAAATAAAATAATTCTAGTTTAGATGTGTCATCTACTTATGACATAAAAATGCATGAAATTGTACAAATTAGCTTTCAAATGACATAATTATACCTTTCACAACATTTGGTTTACTGTGTATATCTTGGCCAAACCCATGATACACATTCCTTCATGATCAATGGAAATGATAATGTATACACATTTCTCATTTACATTTAGATGATTTTCCTCATCAAATTTTAGTTAAGTTTGATGAAGAAAATTCAGCATTTAATCATAGATTTTAATACCCAAATTCATATTTTCTTCACTTCAAAGTAAACATTTCACCCACTTAAAAGAAAAATAAATCAGCAGGCTATTTGAATGTGAAATTTCCACTAACACATTAGGTTTAACACTAAGTAGCAGAGTCAACAGCTCAAGTCACACAAATTTATTGTGATTTGCATGCATTACATTAGACTGGTGACTATGTTGTTCTTAAAATTTACAATATGCTTATTTTGTTATTTACATCAGTTACTTTAACCCCTGCGATAAAGACAATGCTACGTTATATAAAACAAGAATATTTCTTATAACATTTTTATATAATGGTGCAATTACCTTTGTTTTTAGTGATATGCATTTTATATCTGTACGGATTTAGAAAATAGTGGCTTTTGTATTAGGGTCAGAATTGGGTAGAGGATAAATTGTAGTGTTTCTCTGTTATTTATTTTCATTTAATCAAGGGAGTTGTTTTATAATGAAACTCATCTTCAAAATATTCAGAAAACATTTGATTCTCATTAAAATAAAGTGTGGGTTCCCACAGGTTTTGATGTATGTCCTCATCATTTTTTCTTAAAAGAAAAATGATCCTAAGTTGTTCTTTATATCTTTTTTATGTTTCTTCTTTGACATGTAGTTTTCTTGATCTTCATTACTCCTATTTGAAATACTCTCAGCTATCTTAAATTCATATGAGTGCTTCATACATATAGTAATTATGGAGTATAGATAGCAAGGAACTTAACTGAATGGTCAAATAGCAAAAGACAAAAGGTGCTAATAATATATTTGATTTAATTTGATTTAACTTCCTGAAACAAAATTTAAAACCTAAAATTCTACTTCCTTGGCATTTCAGCTAATTATATTTTGTTTTGCATATAGAAAATTTAAATAAAGATGGGATTCACTTATATAGTAATTATTGCTGGCCACAGAGCTCTGAAGACTGGAATGCTGTATCTCAGCAATAAGACGTAGCATCAGCTGCAGCCCTAAACCAGGGCTCTAAGAATGTAGGCACATGCTGTCCTCTGGCTTCTCATTTGTTAAGCTTTTCAGGTGATCATGTATGTGTCTGTCATAGACTTTTTATTACATACTAATTAATGTACTTAATTTCCTCATAATATTCATTAGCACATCACCTATATTTAAACAGAAATCTATTTTAGAAGAATGTTACATGGCATTTAATTTCCAAATTTTTCAAATAATTGACATTTTATATCTGGTTTTAGAAACCATTTAAAAAAATTTTTTTAATGGCGAAGCTCTTGTTAACCTGATTGTAATACCTTTCAAAGAAACATTAGCTGTTGTACCACAGGTAGGGAATGCTCTAACAGCATGTATATTGAAACTATTTTCAAGACTTTCAGAGATAAGTCTTAGAGCAATCAATGTCAATTCATGCAAATAAGTGGACTAATCCTGCCACTTCCTAATCACTCCATGCTCAGACATCGCATGAACAGATTTTCTAGGACAATTAAAAATATTAAAACTGTTACAGTTTATGAGAACAATTAAAGAAATAAAATGGATAGATTGTTACTTTAGGAAAAATCTGAGGGAGAAAAATATTGCAAACTGTGCTATCCTAAACTACTGATTATTAAGTAATCTTTTGAAAATTTTTTTCTTTTTATTACAAAAAATAAATTAGAATGCCTATAATTCCTAAAATGCTTCCAATTACAGTTACCTATGGGCAGTAAATCAGCAATATTTGGTAAAATAAACTATAAAAGGTTAATATTATGCATTCAATATATTTAATGAAGACTGATCTAGTAAAGGATTTAGTTTCTCCTACTACTTTGATATGTACTATCTGGTCACCATAGATAACGGAATGGAATAGATCAGCTGAATATGGACAGCTAAGCAATAATCTTGTAAACTTTCATGAGAAATAAAAATATTCCAAAAATTATTTGATACAACTAGGAAACTGTGAACTTGTTTTCTAGAGAAAACATGTTTTATAAATGTTGGATATTCTAATTTATTATAACATTGTAATAGATAAAATAATTTCTAATATACAGAAAACTTTTATAATTTTCATATACAAGAAACATCCACAAATTGAAACAAAAAAGAATCAGACATTTGGAGGTCTAGTTGAGTATCTATTCCTTAAAAGTACAGCATTCCTTTTGACACAGTCATGCAGTTTTACAGTGAATAAACCACATCCACCAAATGACTTTCGGTTTGGTTTAATAAAAATTCCAGACAGTTATTAAAAAATCAGTGTAATTGGAAGCATCACGTTCATTTTTCTTCTTTATGCAAAATCCATGAACTCATATTCAGATTAAGCCTTTTCATTTGAATTTCATTAACTCTGCCTTGAATAATTATATCTTTCTGAATTCTGATGTGTACAAATCCTGTCTAACCTTTTGAAAATCAACTTGCTTTTGTTAACGTTCTTTACTACCTTATACCATTATAGATATTCATTCATGCATCATTAATAAGGAAGTGCTATGGCCCCAATAATTCACTTTATTTCTCTCTGTTCATTTTCTTTTCTAACTATATATACCCAATAGAATATACTATTTTCATTTTCTGGAAACATAAATCAAGTAGTATGAAGGAAAGCCCTACAGTACCCATATTTATGTAAAAATGAAAAGTTCAATCAATTTTTAAAAAGGATTATTATAGAACAAAACTATGATTTATATGATCTAAAGTTGAGGTCAAAACAGTCTTGAGCTATGTAAGTAGGCATGGGTATCACTTATAAAGTTTTAAAATAAACTTTAGTTTCTCTGAAACTTTAGTTACCACATTCTTTCATTACTTCAATATTTTTTCTTGAAGGACCACTAACTGCATGAATAAAAGCAATTCTGTTTTGAAACAAATGGTGGATTAAGAAATGTTTTTCTTCATGATTTAAAAGAGTTCTCTCTCCTTCAAATACATTGTGGTTATACTGGCTCATTTGTGAGTTATGAGATCAAAGAAACTCAATAAGAAAAATATGCTATATGCTATATTATTATGACATGTGCCTCAAAATACTATATATCTAATATAAATATGGTACACAGAAAATATATCAATGCATTAAAAGTCTACCAACATAGACTATTATTTACATAAAAAGTAACATACTGATGGAGCCACGTATTTACTTCATTAGTGTTAATGAAGATGAAGATGTGCCAGCTCTTTGAAATAAAGTAAGAATATTTATTAATGACTTAAGGTGAGCCATAATATGAAAATCTATTTATTTATTTATTTTTCCTCAAAAGGTAATTCTTAAATATTACAGATTATTTTAAAGTAATAACACAATGGTATGTAAATCCTAAATATGATTACAGGCTTCAAGTGGTTTCTGATGGATCATAAATGAAATGAAAATGGGAAAGACTTAAGTTATCTTAGACAAATAGCTTTGTCTACTAGATGCAAAGGACTTCAGAGAAAAAACAATTAAATTTCCTTCCAGGGATGATTATCAGAAAAAAAAACAATTAAATTTCCTTCCAGGGATCATTATAGGGGTAAGGAAAGTTGAGCTATTTTTATTTATTCCCCATGCATCGTTAATAGACCTTATAAGCATAAAAAGACAAATAAAATAATCAAATTTGACAAAAAATACAGTATTGGTCCAGAGGAAGGGGGAAAAAAGTCTCAAATGATAAAGCATTAAGAAAAAACACCTGAAGAATATGACACAGATGAATAGGTATGGGTTTAGTCTGCCATGTTCAGTGATCTGGACACATATAAATGGCATGGTAATACTAGCATTCTGACAGTACTTGGCCTTGCATATTTTAATCAAGTCTCTAGGTAAAAAGGCCTTGAATGATCACTCTAATGTGTCCAAATGTATTGGTTATGAGTCAGCATAGAGAAAATAGTGATGAATAGTGTTTGCTTATAGGTGATTTCCCCCTCCTTATTGCATTACCTAGAAATTGCTTATGTGAAGCTATATAACCAAAAATGGAGTAGAGAATAATCATTAAGTAATTGATCAATAAACTGTATTAAAATTATAATTTACTCCCTTTGTTAAAAATAATAAAACTCACTAAAATACATTAAATATTCTAAGTAAGGTATTGTAGAAAATCATCTCTTATAGTCATATTATTTATATTTTAAAATTAGAATAAAATTTTAGAGAAAAGCAGGCTGTCAGTAACAGAGATACACAGATAAAACTGGATTTGCCAGTCTTTAAGTATATTCTACTCCTAGGAAGTCAGGTATGTATAGTGTCCTTTGTAAAATAACAGGCCAGACCTGCTCATTGACCTGCCTCATGTTGATTCTTCCCTTCCACACCATCAAACTTACATAATTCCTCAGGGACAAGCTCGATTAATATCTAATTACATAGATAAACTGAAACTGGAAAATATGTCAATGGCTTATAGTGGTTTAAAGTATTTTCCTTCAAAGGACAACATTTGCATTTTAATAAGGATTTTCAATGAATTAACATAAATTAGTAAGTTGGTAGAATTTTATTCACTAAGTATGGTCTGTGACAGAAGTGAAAGCAGGACTTTTGGTTGCTACCAAGATAAGCACTAACATATAAGCACCAACATACATGGCCTGCCTTGTAATAAATCTCTAATAAAATAAGAAGATAAGTTTATATATAGGGTTATATACCCTAACTACCTTACAATGAAAAATAAATATAGTAAAGACTCATGCATAATACCTAGCATATAGTAGGTTATCAAAAATATTTGTTGCATAAATGAATGAAGAAACAATTATCAAACAAAAGAATAATTTTTAAAAAATAAATATTTGGCTAGAATTCCTGGGGTTTACAGTCATAATATAATATATATTTTGGAATTCCCATAATTAAAACAGGAATATTTTCTTCATTTCATAGTTTAGTCTTTACTGGTATAGTTTTAAAAGGTATATGTGATTTGACTACACATTTCTCCAATTTAAAGCACACTAGCTAAATGCCATTGTATATACATGTTTGGCCCTTCAGTTGTCTTTCAGATAGTAATGTAACTCATTGTATGTGAATATAAACAGAAGTAATTATTTGAGGCAGTATTATATAGAAAATTTTAGGAGATATTAATTTTAGCCCCTTCATGGATATCACAACGCCTATTAACAGGCTGAAAGTTCTGAGATGATTTAAAGTCGAGAAATCATTTTAATCTTTGGTAACTCTGCTCATAAAACTTTTCATTTATATATCCAGCATATATTTTTGATAGTAAGCTATACCACTTTTGGAATATGTGGCATAGAAATCTATTCATATGTTCACATGTAAAAATGAACACACACAAACATACACACTTACCTATATTTAATTAAATGTGAAAATAATAGCAATACAAGAAAAAATATGTATGGAGGTCCCTTAAATTCTGGAATAATATTTTACCCTACTACATTACTTAATTTCTATTGCCCTGTAGAATTTCCAGCTCAAGTGGATTTTGAAAAATGGACCCATGATATTATTTATTTCTGTACTACACTTGTCAAGCACCTCAGAAAATGTGGCTACTATTTATCTCTAGATTATTTAATGTAACAACTTAGTATCTATGTCTGAGTAAGAACATGCCATAATTACGCTTTTATGTAATATTTTTTTCTTTATTGGAAATGTGAGTGATAATGAAGATGCCTAAAATTGCATTGTCTAATATGGTAATCATTAGCCACAATTTTACTAATAAATTACATACTCGAAAACACGATAGATGGTTGTGTCTGTATTGAACATGTACAGACTTTTTTCTTGTCACTATTCCCTAAAAAATATAACAACTATTTACATAGCATTTACATTGTATTAGGTATCATAAGTAATCTAGAGATGATTTAAAGTATATGGGATGATGTCTGTAGGTTATATGCAAATACTATGCCATTCTATATAAGGGACTTGAACATCTGCTGATTTTGGTATCTGCGGGAGGCGGGGGAGAGGAGTGGAGGAGTGATCCTGAAACCAGTCCCCAACAGATACCAAGGGACAACTACATAATAAAGATTTGTAAGTAAATGTAATAGAAAAGTACAAAGAAATGGTGATGGACAATAAACCCTGTGAGGGATTTAATCAAAATTTTATGGAAAAATGATAGTTTAAATATAATGTAAGTGACAACATGACTTCTTGAACTAGATAAGTAATACTATAAGAGAAAACTATAGTAATTAGGAACTAAAATGATAAATTACTGGGTTTTAAAGAGGTTTTGTCTCATCTTGAAAAGAATGAGGCGTTTGCTGAGTAGATATCTCACCTTAGTTAGGAGGGCAATGTTCTTGCTTAATTTTGGTGTAACACTACAGAAATATAGGCTTTAAAATATCGCTTAAAAAGCAAACTAAGCACTAATAAAATGGAAATACAAAGTATAACTTCTAAATTATGTGAAAGTGCGGGGAGGGATGCAATAGGGTGCAGTGAGGAAGATAATGAATTACAAGATTGACAAGGGATAAGAGGAAATAAAATCTATGATAAAATAATGACCATAAATATGACAGAATGAATTGAAACAAGTATACAGTTATAAGAGTTATCCTAACAGAAATGAAGGTGGTTAAATTTCCCCATCAAATCATGAAATACTCTCAGACTGGTTTAAAATACTCACTACATTTATAATCTGTTTATAAGAAACACATCAAAAAATAAGGTCACAATGGTGTCTTATCTAGTGATGTGTGATGCTATATCATGAAAATAATTTTTAACAAGTGAGAGTCAAAATAATAATATTAATGAAGTATAATTCAAGTCCAAAATGCATTAAATAGGTCTAAGAGAACCACTGTAATGATAAAAATCATATTTCTTACCAAAAACACAGCAGCCATTAATTGTTATTCCCCAAACAATTGGCTATATTCTACAAAAGGCAAAAATTAGTAGAAATTCAAAAGGATATGATAAAATCACAGCTGTAATTGGTACCTTGCATGTACCTCTTCCTCAATTTGTGAGATTGAAATCACCAAAAACAATAACCAAGGATAGAGGTGGTTTTATTTAACCCAACAAGCTAAATTTAATCCATGCACAATAGAAAAATCATATACTTCTATATCACTGGGACATTAGAAAAGATCATATATCCATAAAGAAACCTTTAAAAATGGATAGAAAATAGAGATTCTACAGGTCATCTTTTCTTATCATAATATGATAATCAGGACATGTAGAGGAATGATGGAATAAATTTTGATTCATCTTCTAAAGCTTTTACAAAGAATGCATTAGATCTGTATGCATTGCTGGTAAAAAATATTCCTGATAGACTGTTATATTTAAAACCATTTATAGAATAAAGCAGTATTTTTAAAAAGAGTGAAAACATATTTATATATAATATTTATGGTTAAGAGCATAGAATATAGTATAAAAAGGTAATAATAACCTTGAAACATTTCTTTTAGAGGGGGTGGAATTGGCAGTAGGAAGAAATGAAGAGTATTAATGTTTTCTTAATACAAATTTGTATTTATTGACCTATTAAACTAAAATTGTAATACATTTAAAACAACTCTATATTGCTCCAAACTAGCATTAATTAGTAGAAGCAAAAAGATAGAGATTGCAGTGGTAAATGAAGACTTTATGTAACATGATCGTGGGTAGGCATGGCTCCTTCCAAATGACTTTACAATAATAGACTGCTTTCACTTGAATTGAAGCTGTAGGAAGGAAAGTACTATTGATTGACTCTGAAACTTATGGAAGTAAAGAACAAGAAAAGATGTATAAGAAGGCAGGATGGATATATTTTGAAAGAATTTGACATTATCACCTAAAGCAACATTGGTTCCCTTCGCTGTATACTCAATTGACAGAAGAGCCCTGGTAAAGATTGGTGCTTGCTGATGCACATGAAGAAAAGATAATTCTTTTTAGGTGCCTGAGATTCCTGGAGATGAATGAGGAACTTTAACAGCAAATAGAAAATAGCACTCTTACATGAGGGCATCCAATATGAGATCTATTTTGAGTAGTTTTAAGAGATCAATTTACAAACAACTACTTAAAGCACATGTAACTAAGGAAAAATATACTCAAGTCAAAGCAGACATTTAGCTAAGGATAGAATAATCAATGAAATGGCAGATTTTTGTTTGCAGTTTAGGAGTGATTGCTTCAATGCTCCCCATGTTTTTGAAATTGCTTTGCTAAACTGTAAAGTTTCCTCTTTGGCCTGGCACAATAGGCCATCTTTATCTAAATGCCCTTGATTTGAAGAGGCACTAGTAACTTTACAATATATTAATAATACTATTTATAAAATTGTCTGATCTGATTTCAAGTAACATGACTTTGATAGCTACCCTAAATTATATTCTCCTTTTAAATGTTTATAATAATTTTATATGCCTGTAATAAAAAGTAAGGAGTCACAAAACAGAATTTTGGGAATGTGACTAAAAGTTGGACAAAAACTACAAAAATCACCATTTCGATGAGTTCAGCAAGCATTTTTTCAAAGGTAAAGTGTATATTTTACAAAGTAACTTAATGGATGTAAATAGGTATAACATAGCTATATAAGTAAACTCATAGGTAACCTATATGAATATATGCAATGTACACACACACATAGATGTAAACATAGATAGAAGTATAAGTCAGCTGGTAGTGATAGTTTGTGATTTAGGGAGCTAATAAGCCACGTGCAATTATGTATTAAACACTTTTTACACATAGTAGGTAAGAGGTTAATAATTCCTTTACCTAACTTTATTTTTAAATAAACTACTAAAACAATTAAATTCCCTGTAAGTATAAGTCAAATTAATTAAATGATATAAACATAAATTATTTGTTCTTTCGCTCGCTCCCCCCCTTCCTCTCTTTCCCTCATTTATGTTGTTCTGTGCTAAACAGCTTCTCAAGACCATATGTCTTTATATTAATATATACATTCTTTTATGCCTCACTGCCAGGCTGCAACTATTATTTTCTACCTCAGTCATTTATTCTTTCTGCCTCCTTTTGACTTCTAATCTATTGGGGGTAGAAAAACAAGATAATTAAGTTTATTAGTGTTATCTCTCTAATTAGAACAAAAATCTTGAAAATCTTCAAAAAAGGACTTGAAAAATCATCTCCTATAGAAATATAAGTAAGCTTTGGACTTCATGAAGTTTATAAAATCAATTTCAGGATTCCAGAGGCCTTTTGTTCTACTGCTTTCCTGATTCTTGGCTGTGTTCCAGGTAAATTACAATGATGTCCATCTGACCTCTGAATAAATGAAGTGCTCTGTGTGTATAGACACTATTGTATTTAATATTATTTTCCCAAAATAATATACTTTGCCAGGTTATAAATAACTTTGCAAAATATAACAGTCACTGAACAAAACCATTTTTCTCTTACTAAAAATTATGCTCAATTATTTCTTAAAGTTTTGTGAATTTAATGATACCTTGGGCTTAATGTGCTCCACTTTACCATCAAGATAGTTTCTCCTGAAATAGCTTGTTCTCTGTCAATGTTCCAGGAAATAATTGTCATTGTATTTTCCCATGGGGAGAATTCCAGCATAAAATTGTACTGTGCTGCCCAGTGAATTTACAACTTTTAACTCTAAGAAATCATATACACATAATCACTTTTAATTCCATTTTAGATCATGTATTTTAAAGAATAATTACCTGAGGTCTTATTTATTTTCAAAATCTCTTTGTAAAAGGAGCTAAAAAAATAAAGTGTTCTTCCAAATAAAATTAAAAAAACTTTAAATTTTCAATCCTCAAAAATTTCAGAAAGTGGATTAATAACTTGTGGTATACCATGGAGTACTACTCAGCCATAAAAAACAGAGATAGTGTATCTTTTGTAACAACCTGAGTGGAACTGGAGGCCATTCTTCTTAGTGAATTATTGCAAGAACGGAAAAAGAAATGCCATATGTACTCAATACTAAATTGAAATTAATCAATCAACACTTATGTGCATATACGGAAGTAAAATTCAAGGGAAATCAAGTAGGTGGGGGAGGGAAGAAGGGATGGATAAATTCACACCTAATGGGGACAATGCCCCCTATCTAGGTGAAGGGCACACCTATACCTCTGACTCAAACTGTACAAAAGCAAATTATGTAACCAAAACGTATGTACCCCCGTAAAATTCTGAAATAAAACCAAAAAGGTTGAGAAAACAGTTTTAATTTGTTTAAGTCCTACATTGCTCAGATATTGACCAAAAAAAGAAAGAAAAAAAAATAATAATTTGTTTAAGTCCTATATCCAAACCAATTACTTTTTAAAAAATAAGAATTAACTAAAATGATGACTGTTAAAGCATTTTGTCAATTACAAAGAACTAAGTATTCGTCATTACAGTCATTTGGAAATGAAGAATGTAAAAAAAAAGCATGTATATTAATATCAAAACTTTGAATTTGTCAAGTTTTTGATCTTCATATATTCAGTTTTCAATTTTGATAAATCACATAAAATTTAACATTTCTGTTTTAAAGTAAACTAACTTATTTTTGGACTCCAAATAGCATTATTAAATTATGCTATTATTGCTTCTTTATATCATTAAAAGAAACAAATATGCATTTAAAACCCTAGGATGAAAATATCTATAAACAAGCAAATACCATTTTAGTATATTTATTATTTATAACTATTTGTTTTGAAAATATATTAGACATATGTGGTGATACCCTAGTGTGCTTCTTTTTGTGCATTTGTTTGTGTACTTGTTCCTCACATGTGACAAAATAAATTCCAGAATCTTATTCCAGTGAATAATTCTTGTGTGGCCAGTATTTTCTGCCCAAAAGGCCATAAATATGTGAAGTAATGATGGGTTTTAGTGTTTTACCTTCCTCATTCTAAAAACTTCAAGCAATCAACATAAAAATTTGACAGGAATGGTGCTCCTTCATGTCAATAAGTTCCTCAAGTTTATAGTTCATAGACTTTGTATTTCATAGGCTGATATTACCAAAAAATTTTAGGGAACATCACAAAGTTCCATCCTTTGCTTTTTCTAGTAAAGGACATTGTAACAAAATAATAATAAGAAGAAAGAAAGAGATAAAAGAAAGGCTATTTCAATACCCCCAAAACTATAAAAAGCCATAATTTCAGAAGAAAAGATAATTCTTGTATAAATAAATTTAGCTTTATGAAAAAAGCTCACCAAATTTGTTTCCTTTCCTAATGGGCTAGTGAAAACTTTGGACAATAGTAGATTCGCACTGGGATAACACTGACATAAGAATCTAGATGAACTAACTTTGAACTGCAGAGAATTCCACAGGAAAATATTATTCACCTATTCATGTATTCATTCAACATATTTTTTTTTTATCAAGTACCTGCCCTGTGCCAGACTCTATACTGGGGAACTACTAGTTAACAAGACAGGCATTTATTGAAACCTTAAAATCTGTACCCCCATGATATGCCGAAATTAAAAAAAAAAAAAATCTGAAAAAAAAAAAGAAAAAGAAAACTTAGAGCTCATTAAAAAAAAAAAAAAAACAAAAAACAAGACAGGCGAGGTCTCTGACTTCATGGAGCCCACATTCCAATGGTAGGAAACAAATTATAAATAAGTAAACATATAAACATAATATTTTCAGACTGTGGTAAGTATCAGAATAGAACTAAGCTGGCTATGTTCTCCAGGATCATGGAGTGGAGGGGATGCCGTGAACAACATTGAAGGAAGGCTATGCATGAACGTATTATGTTCACTCTGCCTCCTGCAACATTACATTACAGGAGACCAACAAGTAAAGTTCCAGAAATAGAGGCCCAAGCGAAAGGAAATATAGTTGCAAAATCCTGAGATGAAAGACATTTTGGCAAGTTTGAAGAAGAGGAGGCCTTTGTGGCAATATAAAGAGGCCATTTCTCACTAGGGAGGCCAATATACAGAGGGGGGTAGATCTCTGAAATTAATTTTCCCCATAGGAAATAATCAAGTGTATCTACGAGGCAAGAAACTACAATACTGTGTGACTGACATTAGACATATGTTTTATGTATATTTGTGATTGTCTACATCAGTTAACAAACTTTGGGTTTTGTACAGATCACAGAAGGTGTTATAAACATTATAGATAAATCTATTTGTTAAGTAATTCATTTATTTACTTTTTGTCACCCAGATATTCTATTAGTTAAGAAGGCATTAACTATTAGGGAATATTAGAAACTTTCCCAATTAATTTATTGTGGCAATAAGTACCCATGCATTATGAAGCTAAATAGTTAACAATGCCTCAAGATTATCTAAACATCTTAATTTTGCACAGATATGTACTCTTGGTTTATATTTAATCCATGCATCTTTTGGCCATGGATTAGTCACCACTAAATATAGTTTTCCTCTGTTTTATATGTGTTAAAATAGCTATTTATAAATTTTTAAAACTGCTCATGATTATAGCATATGGTGCTAAATTTGAGATTGCAATCAACTTGGACTTTCCTTTAGTTCTCTATTAGATAGTGTTTCTTACTAAAGGGATACTGAGCTATACTCAAAAGAGTAAATAAGTAAAAGAGTAAAACATTATAGCATGTTTTAAAATAAAATTATGTTATATAATAAAGTCTCCATGAATAAATGCATTTGTATTATTAAAAATAAAACTAAATTTGAAGCACATTTTAATATTTCAAAATCCATTGGCTCATAAAACAGGGCAGAAGAATTATCAGATAACTTAGCCAACTTGATAACATTGTAATCCTTTTTATTTAGTGAAAATCAAAGTGGGAAAAGCTATATACTTGAATTAATTTTATTCATCTGTTCTCTGAATATGTTCCATACAATGAGAGTCTTAAGTAATCATTGAGGAATCAGAATGATTCACAGATGGTGCAAGTGATTTAATTATTTTTAACCAGTTGTTCCGGGCATGCTCAGAAGGATATTTCCAACTCTACTGCAGAAGCCATCTGATCTCCCTTCCAGCTGGTGTTCCATATTTTCAAAGCAAATTTAGATTGGAGAAAATTATACTTTTTATTGTTGTGTTGCAAACGGAGGTCAAATTGCTGTGTAAAATTCTTGTTCTTTTTTCTCTTCATTGTATGAGTTATATTTATCAAATATAATGTCTTTTGTATGATTGCTATGGATTTTCCAATGTCATTTTACATTTTGTGTTGTCTGGCACATAGAAAGCATGAGAGAGATGTTTATTAAGTGAAAGAAATGCCAATTGAATGTATCCAAAATAAAATTTACATTTTTTAATATACTCCCAGTAAATGTATGGGATTTTGAGGATCGTCATCATTATTGGGAGGTCCTCATTAAAAATTAACAAAAAGGGGAGAAAGTAATATAATATCACCTCCATCCCCACCACCAAAGAAATATCAACAAAACTTTTTGTTAACTTAATAATTAAAACTGTATCTTGATGTTGGAACCCTTGCCCCTAATTTTACTAGAACTTAGGAAAGTTGCTTGACAAATTTTAGTCTTTTAGGCTGTAATAAAGATTAGACACAGACTTTGTAAAAATTTAGTCTTGCATATTTCATAATGCAAAATAACTATAAATCATGCAATAAAAATAAATGATATTTATAATCATTTCTATTCTGCTAAGAAGAGATAAATTTTGCCTAATATTTACATTCACAATGCGAAATAATAAATTGTTTCAAAATAGTTCTATAAAATGTAATGATTTTTAAAGGTTGTGGCTTTCCAAGGAAAAGAATGTTAATTTTAGTGAAAGAAGTTATTTCATCTGATGCCAAAAATGAGTTATGTTTATTATACTTTCATCATTAAAATTATATAAAAATAAAACTGAATATATCAATAATGAATCAGTTAATTTTGTATTTACATCTAATATTTCTGAAAAATACATAGTTCATAATATATTTAGCATGAATATTTTCTGAGGAATGTGTTAAATTTCCACTTAATAGTAAAATTTGACACAGCATATTAACATAAGAAACATTCTTTTTCTTATGTTTATTCATATATTTGACACCAAACTGAATTATGCCTCTAGTCCATTACTGTAATCTTAATTTAGATGTTGAACAATTACAAAATTATATACTCAACATAGCCATAATCTATAAAATAATTGTGAATGGTGAATTTAGTTTGACACATTTATTTTAATATTTTTACTTTATTGTCCTAATTAAAGCCAGACATTTTAGGCAATATTTCTGAGATAATATGTTGTATAAGTCTTATTTATAAAATGGTCAATTTTTCAAACTTAAAAGAATATTAAATTGTAATTGACATCTGATTTCATACACAATAATGGCTTTAGATTAGAGAGATTCAGAGAACTAAAAGCCCTTTGTTAATACAATGACTTACTACGCTTAGCCAATTCAATTAATGTTCTTAGGCCTTAGTTTTTTTGTTTGGATTATTATGGGTTATCTTTGAGGTTAAATAATTTTATTTTGATAATTTATCTATTTTTCCCTGTACTATTCAGAAATTTTATACTTTATGTCTATCATGTTAAATGTTACTTTAAAATTATTAGCATGCACAATGAATTTTGCAACGTGTCATTCTGCACACTGAGATAATCTTAAAATGGCCTTTTTATCATGGATTTACTACTTAATTATTTCATGAATTAAACAAATATGTATTATGTACCTAGTCGCTATTTTAGGTGTTAAGGACACAGCAGTAAAAATAAAAAGACAAAATTTTTTGCTTTGCTGGAGCTCTTATTTTTTGCAGGGGAGATAAATAATCAATAAAATAGAGAGAAAAAATACGAAGAACTTTCCTGGTAGTGCACTTTATAGAGAAAAAAATAAATGGGCAAGGTGATGCTGAAGAGTATGAGTGTGTGTGTGTGTGTGTGTGTGTGTGTGCCAGAGTGAGAAAGAGAGAGAGAGATTCATGGAAAATAAAAATTTGAGCAAACACTTAAAGATCAAAATGGAAGGATCTATGGGCATAAATGGAAGAAGAGTATTTCAGGCAGAGGAAACACATAATGCAAAGGGTGCATGTCGGATATGTTCAAGGAACAGTGAAGAGGTAGATGTAGGTGGAGCGGAATGAAGAAGAGGTAAATCATTAAGAGACAGGACCAGAGAATTCAAAAAGGGGGCCAGCCAGGTCAGATATCTCTCAAAATCCATGTAAGGGTTTTAGATTTCACTTTAAAATAGATGGGAATGCATTGGAGGGTTTTGATCAGATTTATATATAATTTATATTTTCAAATGTGCCAAGAATAAGTAAAAGAAAACAAGGGTAGATTTTCACCTGAAAATTTGAAAGGACAGTGTTGCCTTTGCAATTCAAGGGAGAAGAGTGGTCTGGTTTTTAACAAAGTCATGAGACTGGATGCAAACAGCAAGGCATATATTGTATAGATGGAAAATGGAAAATGCTCAAGGACTGAGCACTGAGACATTTCAGACCTTCAGAGAAGGAGGTACCATAAATGGAGACTGAGAAGGAACATATGGAAAGGGAGGCGGTGAACCGGGTGATAAACTTCCAATATGTCATGTCATTGATGTCCACCATTTTAGTTCTATTCTGTTTTTTAATATATAAATTAGACAATTTTTATATAGCAAATATTTATTTAAGGCTTTTCCATTTGTTTACCATTTTCTTTGCTCACCATTCTTTTTTGCATCCTAAATCTTCTGTCCCAGGTTATTCTCCTGTTTAAAAACCAACACTGACAGCTCTTCAGTGAGAATTTCATACTAGCAAACTCAGTTTATGTTAAGTATAATACTTTCTAAGGAAATCTGTCTCTTCAGCTGCCTTTCAAATTGTCTCTTTGTTTTTGGAATTCATCAGTTTCATCATGATGGTCTATAAAGTATATTTCGCTTTTATTTTTCCTGTTGGAGATTTGCTACATTTCCCAATCTGAGTATTGGGACTTTTATCAATTTTGGAAAATCCTAAGCAATTATCTGTACAAATGTTGCCTTTTCTCCATTGTGGGTAGGAATTATTTATTTTCCTTTACATGCAGAAGACAGCCCTTGAAGATTCTAAGTTTAAGCAGGGGTTTTATTTTCATCTCTGTACTACATATTGCTAAATGTCACATATTTTGTCCTAAAAGGCTTTGAAAACTTTCTCCTAGCCATTAGGCCCTCGATCCATGTTCAATATCACATAAGATGATAGGCTTGTTTATGCCACCTAAAGGGAAGGGAGATTCCACCATATATTTTGAGCTACACCATGTGTTTAACCTTTTTTAAAAATATATTTTATTCAGACTTTTCATGTATTTGGAATGTGGGGTGAGGAAATAAATCAGTCTGTCATCTACCTGGAAGCTGATCATAGCTGAACATATGTCTCTTTACTAAACAATCATTAAACTGATTATGCTATAGAACTAGAGACTGGAAACAAAAAATTACTATAGAAATGGCAATAACAGTTACGATCATCAACAATTTAGAGAAACATACAATCTTAACTTATCTAATTTCTTTCTTAACCCTTTTGATATGTTAATTACAACACTGAAGCTGAGAGCAGGAAAATTCTATAAGCAGCTACCTCCTGGTTCAACATTTCCCTTAGCAACCATTATTAGTCTTTTATATTCACAACTCCATTTACTAAAGAACATTCTGTTTCTAAATAAGAAAATTATTTGTTCCCAAATTCTCCAAGGATGTTGCATTGGCAGCTGACAATCTTTGTTGTTACTTAAAGGCAAATTATGCAAAGAAACTGTTTTTCCTCTTATTCACAAAATAGATTGCTTTTCATTATGTGATAGGAGACAATATGCAAAAAATGTGTAGCAGAGTATCAAATCTAGGCTCAGCCATTATTTTACATAAGGTAGTGGCAAACAGCTCTGTGATTACTTTTCTTGTACATCTCTGCTTAATTTTAAGAGAATCCCCAACAGCAGAAGCATAATGATACAGTGATATTTTTCCCAATTTTTTTTTCTAAAGAACATTAGTTCTTTACCACCACTCCAACAGGAACCATCAATCTGAAATGAAATTTCTCTTCTCTATTGCAACTGTTTGGATGTAAAAGTTGTAGAATCTATCCCCATCACAGAAATTCATAATTGTATTAACATATCAAACACCCTGACAAGTTCTAGAGTAAGGATATTTGCTTAATCACAAAATTATTTGAATGCCTGACAGTTTTCCTTTCTTTTGAATAACTCCCACCATAGTTGGGGAAGCACTGGGTTCAAATTTGGTGTCTTCCATTTCTTAGATGTGTCTTTTGACAAATCTCATTAACTTCATTTAAATCAATTTTCCTTACTATAAAATGACAATGTAAATAATACTCACAAGGGTCGTTACTGTGATCAAACTAGGTGTATGTGATGAGCTCTTTGTGGATGTAAAAAAACCACTCAAATTCAAACAACTTAAAAAAGTTAGTAAAGAAATGTTCACAGTATAAAAGTGTTTTCATTTTATGGATTTATGCACCTAAAGACAAATTTAAATAACACATTTCTTGTGGCATTTAGAATGAATCTATGGATAAATGTATATATTTATATATTTGGAAATGTATACTTTGATGTTATTAAAATATTCTATTACAATTACTCAGGTGTAGTAAAAGCTATCCTTTGTGACACATTATTGTAACTCTCTTCGTATTCACTCTTTCCCACCTTAATGTTACGTTTCAGATGCTTTGTCTTTCCTTAGTATACCCACTTCCAGAAGTAATCATAGTACAATCTGTCATTCTAAACAGCAATCTTAAACTCCTACTTTTGCATGCTTAAATATAAAGAGTCTAAAATACTTTTATAGTATAAAATACTTCCAAAAATTGACTAAAGAAACAAAAAAGACACTATCTTGACAGTATCAATATCAATCTCAAAAGTTGGTTGTAATATGGTTTTGCAAGATGTTAGCATTGGGGGAAACTGGGTAAAGAAAAATCCCTTTGTGTAATATCTTATAAAAGCATGTTAATCTATAATTATCCCCAAATAAAATGTTTAATAAAAAAGAAACAAAAAATAAAATACATATATTATATGTCTGGATTATACATCAAAGTTCTACTAAATACTTATTGTTTGTAAATGGAAGGATGGCTAGGTAAGTTATAGCACCTATATAAAACTCTAGGTGAAAGACAGTCCATTAAAAAACAATATGTGCAAAGGTCCAGAGATGGAAATAAAATCTGTGTGTTAAAGTATAGAGAAGAAAACTTTATGTCTTTATGGCAGCAGAATAGCAAAAAGGGAGATAAAGTTTGAGTAATAGGAGTGATGGCCAAGGGCTAGCTCATGTAGGAGTACATAGGATTTCATTGAAAGAGTAATGGGCAGCAGGGGCTTGAGATAATCTCATTGATACTTTCCAAGGAGTCCTGCTTTCACCAGGAAGAAAATACCATACGTGAAAAAACACCGGAAGTTGAGATTAGAGGCTGTTGAATTAACGCAGATGAGAGATCATGATGTTGTAGATTAGAGTTACCGTAATGCACATACTCAGGAGTTGTCCTGTTAATGAGGTATTTTGCAGGTAGATCCAACAAGATTTGAAATAAATTACATGGGTAATGTAAGAGGAGAGACGTGAATGATGTCTAGGTTTTTTACTTAAGTGAAGGTGCAATTTACTAACATCTGGAAAGCTTGGTAGGGTGTCAATTAATGTAGGTGGGGATGGATCATTTATTGTTGACTTGGCTATGTTATCTTTGAGATGCCTACAAGGCATCCAAGATAAGAAGTTGAATAAGAGGCTGAGTGTGGTGGGTCATGCCTGTAATCCTAGCACTCAGGGAAGTTGAGGAGGGAGGATCACTTGAGGTCAGGAGTTTGAGACCAGCCTGAGCAAGAGTGAGACCCTGTCTCTACTAAAATTAGAAAAAAAATTAGCCAGACAACTAAAAATAGAAAAAAAAAATTAGCTGGGTGTGGTGGTGGACACCTGTAGTCCCAGCTAGTTGGGAGGCTGAGGCAGGAAGATTATTTGAGCCCAGGAGTTTGAGGTTGCTGTGAGCTAGGCTGATGCCATGGCACTCAAACCCAAGGCAACAGAGCCAGACTGTCACACCCAAGGCAACAGAGCCAGACTGTCACACACACACACACACACACACACACACACACACACACAGTTGAGTAAGAAGTTGTTGGATACAAAATGTTGACCACCAGCATCACATTCTTGGTATTTGATGCAATAGCATTATCCAGGGCAAATGGAGTTGATGTATGTTGTATTTAGAAAAGCAACGATTTCTTTCCTTCTCCCACTAAGGTGTTTTTTCATATGTTTTTGCTCTTCTTTCTAGACAGGTCATGCATGTAGGCCTATTCCAAAGGTTTACTAAATTTTTTGTTATGTAGAAACATTATCATCCATAATAATTAATATTGAACACATGCATAAGCCTTATATTTATTGATACCAGCTGGAACAAGTCTTATTTTGGTTGTATCCTTCTTAGTGAAGTCAGTCAAATAACTTCTACATTCTTGTAGTACTGTGTGTTTTCCTTTGTGGCACTTACCAGAATTTTGATAATTACATGGTATTTTAATGCATGTTCTTTATATAGACAAAGGAATTTTATACAGCTTTATATAGCTTTCTCCTTCTGGTTTAAATTTCCTTTTTATACAACTATATTGTTCAGTACTTCTTTTAGGAAGAAACTATAGGTAATACATTCTCTTAGATTTGTTTATCTGAAACTAAGTTGTATGTCTGCAAATATTTGTTTCCATTCTTGAATGATAGTTTACCTGATATTTGAAATTTTGTCTAGCATTTTGAAGATATTATTCCATTATCTTCTAAAATCTATTGTTGATGAACAGCCTGCTGTCAATATTGTCATCTTGTTAGTATTCTGTCTTTTGTCTTTAGTAGCTTTTATGATACCTTCTTGGTCATTGATATTCTGAATTTCATTCAGAGCTGGCAAGGTGTGGACTTGTTTTTATTTTTTTCCACATAGGGTGAACTTTATTCAATCTGAGAATTCATGTAAATTGAAATGTATTCAATTTTATTAAATATCAGTCATTAATATAAAATATTGTCTCTCTCTCATGCTCCCCATTTTCTCAACCAGTAACTACTTTCATGCAGATGTTTGAGCTCTTCTATTTTATTCTCTACATCCTTTATTACTGTTAGTAAAGCAAAAATTGCCTCAGCATCTTTCAACTAAATGTATTCTTTTTTCTTCCATAATGAATCCATTACTTAAAAAGTCATTTGAATTTTTATTCCAGCAATTATATCTTAATTCTAGACTTTGTTTTCTCAAATCTTCTTCACTTTTCAAATGGCTTATTCTTATTGTAAAAATTCCATTCCATCCTTTTTTTAATTTTTGAACATTAAAAAAATACTTATTTTAATGTCCCTTTCTGATTGTCCTCTTATCTCTAATTTCCTCAAGTATAAATTCTCCTTTTATGGTTTAGCATCTGATAACATTGCTTATAAAACAAGGTTTTTTTTCATATCCATTGTGATGTTATTTTGTGGGCTTATTTTCCTGGAGAGTTCCACATGAGCCTTGGGTTGTGGTGGTATTCTCATGCAATTTTGCGGTTGCAGTTACTTGAACTCTCTGAGGTTCTCAAATGTTAAAATTAAGTTTAATAAAAAGTATGCGTACTTTTCTACTATAAAGTCTTCATAGCCTTTGCTTTTTTATTAGTTCACTCTTTATCTTTACATAGAAGATAAGAATTCAAATAGAAATCTATTGCCAAGTGTATGGAGAATCATGCCCTCCATCAATAGAGTCACCGGCTTTGTGCAAATTTCCAGAGAATATTTTGTGATGTTAGACAAAACCCCCTCTCTATGGATTATGGAATCAAATTTATAATTTGCATCAAACAAAATATTTTTGTTAATATTTTAAACAAATCATACATACTGAGCCTAATCCTCTTAATGGCTTATAAAAATATAATTTTTTAAATAATGTATTTCTATTCCAGTGTTAACTTATACAGAAAGAAGAAGAAAACTTTGATTCATTAGCCTCCCATAATGCAGTTGCCCTACAAATATTACCTTATTTCCTCCTCAATAAACATCCATATCCTCATTGCACAAAGGATGAGAGTGGTTTACCCATGATCATACAGCTAGCAGAAAAAGTCACTGGGATTCATATTGAGGGAAGTTCATCCTAGATAGTGTTTTTTTTACTAGACCACGTTGCTGTTATTAATATAATATATTCTGTAGAAAAATCCTTTATGTTCAGTTTACAGTCATTGCTTGGTCTTAACTGAGTGGCCTAATTTCTAAACCAACAGGAACTATAATAGAAGTGTTTTGAATTTCAAACTAATATAAGAGTTTCCTCATTATCAACATCTGCAGAAAATTCTACCTGCTCTCTCAGTCTGTAATCCCTTCTTTATTGTTTCCAGGTTTGCCGAGGTCCACCATTGCAGATACTCTCTATCCTGCTTTGGTCTACACTCCTGTCTGGCCAAGTGCTGCCTCACGATGGCGCCGTTGGACAAAGTCCCAGGTCTTCTTTGAGCTTTACTGCTGTGGTATATATTAATAGCTCTAACAGACACAGTCCCCTAAGTGCCTTAATTTTATATGGCTTTTCCCATCTCTGATTCTTTATTATGAAATAAAGAAAATTAATTTTTTGTTTTAAACTGTGCTCTCACATGCTAACCACTTTATATTATAGTACCGCCTACTATATTGAATTGCTACGCTAAAGACATGATATATTAACTGCAAACTTAGGGTTTGTATCTAGAGAGAACAGAATGGGCCAGTTAGGAGAAATAAAGATGAGAGAAATAGAGAAAGAGAATGTAGGGGCAGGCAAGGAATTTTGAAGCTATGGCAACTGGTGCTGCAGCAGGGCCATTGTAGGATTATTCCAAATGCAACTTTTCATTAAGCTATTCACTGTGGCTATCTCAAATGATTCCACTGTGGAAAAATTGGGATAGATGACACTAATCATTGGCCATGGTGAAATTAGTTTTAAAAATATATTAGTAATTGGTGGAGTATAAAGATACATCTTGGATATTTCTATCTACCTACCTACCTACTTATCATCTATGATCTTTCAGTTCTAAAGTTCTAATTAAAATCCAAATCCAAATATAATTGTAATATTAAGCTGAATATTCTTCACATATTTTGATTGCTTCTCTTATCATGGATAATCAAGAGTTAAAACAAAAATAGCCCCCCCACCTTCTGAATTTTGGATCTTTCATATATAAAAATAAAAAAATAAATGGTTTATGTGGAAAAATATTAATATTTTATTATAATTTAAAAAAATGTTATACTGGTTCACAGAGGCTTTCTTTATTTCACCAATCATTATTATGTTGTACAAATACTTGTTGAGACCTACCATATGTAGAAATATAATGGCATTTTAAGAGAGTGGATTATGGAGATTTTTGATCCTATGTCTATTTAACTATAAAGCCTTAGTAACTTAACTCATCCAGGTTGTAACAAATTTTAATCCTGCATATTGGGTACACTAAGATATGGGGAAAATTAGAATGGAGAAATGAGTTAGTAGTCAGATAATTCAAAGTAAAATATTGCCCGCTGAATGATCTATTACATCAAAGCAAACTATTTTACTAGAATTTTCTTTATGGTTTCCTTAATCTTTCACTTCATTTTGCATCTGTTGATACAGGCTTTCTGTTAGTGTAAACTTGAATGATTTATGACACATTATGTTCATAACATCTAATATTAAAGATAATAGGTTGAAACGTTCAATCAGATGGAATTAGACTTCAAATGTAATACAGTTTCAATATTTCTTACATTACTTTTTCCAATTGCTCAGAAAATTCAGCTGTTATTAAACTTTAGGGTATTGGATTTAATAGAAAACAGTGTATTCATGACTTTTCTTAAAGTGTAAATGGAAGTCAAAATATGCAGCATATTTTATCTTACATGTTTATAAAATAAAGTTCTGTTAAGTGCCTTAAATGAATTTAAAAATGCACACTATGGTAAGTGAAATTGACAATATCACAGAAGATACTACCAAGAAGTTTCATCTATGTGTTGGACAACATGCAATTGCCATTTACATCGGGTAAAATGGTGAATATCTGTTTGTTTCATATAATTCAATCTAACATAACTATAAATCCTTATTTTCCAACATTGACATCCTGGTGTTGTAAGGAGTACTTTCTTGAATAATTACAGATGGTGACCATGTTACTTTACAAGAACTCAGAATAAGAGCAAAAATGCACCTATCAGGAAATCTCTATGGTTTATACCCTATTACAAATAAAGATATAAGAAGACCTAGCTTATAATTTTGAATTTCATTTTTAAAGAGAGAATCACAAACTTTCCCTCAGTTGTTTGAAGAAGAGAAATTATTTCTTTTCCTTTTGGCTTATAACATTTCAGTAATGACATTGTTCAATGTGCTATCAATTGTCAACCATCTTACTAGGCACCCAACTCTTCTAATAAGCATTGTAGCACATTAGTAGTTAATCCAGGTATGAGAACTAAGCTATTATTATTTAAGTCAATAAGATAAGACCTTATGCAAGTTGATATAAGATGTTTCACAAAATATTTATTATTTACCATGTATACATTAAGAAAGTAAAATTAGCATGGGATGATCTCAGGAAAGTAATACATATTTTTGGATTAGACACTGAAGTAAAGTAAATGTATGATAAATTGACAAATTCACATTGCCAATGTTATGAAAAATGATGCAGCAAAAAAAATTAAGATGTATTTTTTCATTTTTGATAAGGGGGCTTTTCCTATTAGATATTAATTTATTATGTCTTTAGTCTGCAAAATTAAGCACTACTGTTACAGAAGCCTAAAGTGAGCAAAACTACTCACTTTCAGAATGCACGTTAGAAGTTTAAATTGCACCC
Organism: Microcebus murinus; assembly: GCF_040939455.1. NCBI lineage: Eukaryota > Metazoa > Chordata > Mammalia > Primates > Cheirogaleidae > Microcebus > Microcebus murinus. The sequence continues at coordinate 106,806,591 of NC_134136.1, forward strand.
AGATTTTTTGTTTCTTTTTGTTAGGAGCCTCTGTTAATAGAGTAGGAGTTGCAAACACATATGTAGGTTTGCCAGTAACAACTCACAATTTGTGCAAAGTTGAGTCTTCGAAACTGAGCAAATTTGCTCTCAATTTCCCGCCAGCGCTTGCTGAGCTGGATCTGAGTTGGCTCCACTGCCATTGCGGCCCCATCATCAGACAAGCCCTCAGCTTGCCTACGCACTGCATTCAGCTCCTCTTTCTTCTTCTGCAATTCACGATCAATTTCCTATTGAGCAAAACCAATACAGGGCCCAGGGCAGTTAGCTAACCACATCAACCGACCTGCAAGCAGCAAATACTTCTCTCAGAAATTTCATAGGCTGGTGTCCCTTTATTGTCATCTTTTAAAATTTACAAATATGGAAGGCATCACTGTCATCCTCACCCAATGATCCAAATATTATTTCAATTATCCTTTGAATGCTCAGTTTTAGATGTTCTAATTAATAAAATATTTAAATTGCTCTAACATTTTCTTTCTTCTGAATTCTTCTGGTGTTTGGGGCTTGAACCAATTGGGGTGATGTCTCATTATTTATTAGGGATCATCCATAGAAAATATAATTTAGAGGGTAAGTGAATAACTTATTTCCTTTTTAATGTTTTGAGGAAACTCAACAGAGAATGAAGCAAAATAAAAAGTGTAAAATAATAACAGAAAAAACACATCTTCAGACAATATGCAAATAAATCTACAGAGATTTGACACTGATTTGTGAAGATGGTCTGATGAAATGAATGTGCTAACATGAGAGAGAAGTCGTCCATATACCGATAAGTCATTAGTTCATCTGGAACAAAGATACACAAAGTCAATTACAATTTTACCAGAAAACACATGACATTTCTTAATTCATTTTACATTGTCTAAAAGTAAAACATTTTATTCATTCAACATTATGTCAATTGAATAACACTTAATACAATACATTTACTAAAACAAAACACAATACAAGGAATGCATCAAATCAAAGAGAACATTAATAGAAAAAACAAGAACATCAACGTTTTAAATATGATCCTCACAGGTTAAGTTAAAGTAAATAAACTGTAGCAATAAAATCTGGTATTGACATTCTAAAACAACATTACCTTTATTTTCCTTTCATCTCTGGGTTCAGGTAGGCTGGCTAATTTTTTTTCAATGTCATCCAAGCATTTCAGGAGATCATCAGCCTGCCTCTTGTACTGATACCACTGATGAGAAATTTCTAGAGCCTTTTTTCTTCTTTGAGACCTCAAATCCTGTTCATGGTGCAGATATTATTAAAATATCAATATATATGTATAGTAAACCTCTGGCTGTAGTCATTTACAAAAAAATTGAGTCCCTTCATCTTTTTGTACAATTTATATTAAATACACATTTAAATGTAACACATTAAAATAAAAGATTAAATTATGAATTTTGGGGCAGGATCCATGTACAGGTAGCTAAGAAACATGAACAACACACTTAAAAGTATTTTCTCTTGGCATGTTCAAACTTGTTTAGTAATCTTGTCATATTTAATTGACTGATGAGCTAACTAAATTGTGTAGTATATGTGAAATAGTTTATGAATATATTAACTAGATAGTTGCACAAACTTAGTGAGTTTGTATTTGACTTTTAAAATAGGGAAAATTCTAAAATTTATATCTTCATCCCTGGGCTCATCAACAAAATTTTAAGTTCATAAAGTCAAGCAACATACATTCATGATTATAGGAATGCCTATAAAATGTTTCATAGACCATTAACATTTTGTGATTAGAAATATAAAGTTATTTTAGTTATAAATTGTTTCAAGCTTTATGTGTAGAAATGTTACTATTGCTTGTATAGCTGTGAGTGTGCATGAAAATGACAATTTAAATGTTAGAAAAATGCTTTTCCTTCCAAGACTTGCATGGGCAGATTTATCTTGTCATACCACATCATGTTCCAAATGTAAAACAATTAACTATTAAAAAAAAAAGAAAAGAGAAAGTGCATGTTCTCCAGTAAATCTGATGAGATAAATAAGAGTGTCTCATTTAATATATCAACAAAGGGGAGAAAAATCAATCATCTTGCTCCTTACGAGTACAACCAATGTTTTTCCTGATCAATAGAGTTAGCCAAAATGCCATTTTATAACTCATGAGAACATAAGAGCTCTGCATATAGCTTTCATTTCTACAAAGAGGTAGCAATTAGAGTTTCAGGCACAGGTTTAACTCAAGCTAAAGAAAATAATGAATATCAAAGAACTTCTGAAAAATTCATTATATTGGAAAGTTTTGACCTTCTTTGAGATATTTCATAAGGACTAAAATTGGAACGACTGGCTGATTAACAAAGTTACTGAATTTGATGGTATAGATTGGTTTGGGAAATAGAGTTGACAATTTTGAGTAATCACTCACAGAATATTATTTGCAAAAATGATCTCGATTTCATTCTCCATTTTGTTTAAAATTGAGGATGTAAAATTTACAGTAGTTTACATTTTGTGTTGAATTTCCAAACCTCCTGTGGAGGTAATAAATGCCTGGGATGAGTAAGAGAGAATGCTGTTTTTTTCAAAGGTACCATGATACAGCAACGTGAATGAGAATTGAGCCATGCCTTATTTGTGACACAACTCACATCTTTGCCAAGAGAAAGGGCTTAGTGGTCCTAAGTCTGAAATACCTTTTATTTTCTTAAGCACAAAGTGATATGTCATATGTAAGAATATTTAGAAACATCATATATATATATATATATATATATATATATATATATATATATATATATTCTTTTAGAGGTATGGCAGATATCCACTAAACACTGCTATTCAATAGGACACACATCATCATATGACCAGTCTAGCTACTGCGGAAAGCTTGGTCACAGTTGGAAGGGTGTGAATTACATAGCTTTCTGATTTTCTGAACACATTATGGTTTGCTTTTGCACTCCCTCCAGGAAGAGGCCTTTTCTATTTACTATATTTATCAGCAGTTACCTTCAGAACACCTGCTGGCCAATTAGACTTTCCTTGTGGGTTCCTTGAAGGCACAATATTGTGTAATTACATTCTCAGCAGTGTTTATTTGGTTGACTATAGGGGGAAAGGTTTTATCCTCTTATTTGCATATAGAAAGCAGTCTCCATCTACCTACTAGGCAGATCCACCTACATAACTACATAGCTCTAAAAGAGTGATTTACAATGAAAAGCTTGGCAATTAACAGTATTAGAAAATCAGCCATGCATGCAAATAGTGAATATTGCAAAGCATGTACAAAAAAAGGGTTATTTTGCAAAACATTCCATATGTCCAGGCTCATCTCAAGAACTTCCTAGATATTATAGGAAAATTAAGTTTATTTTCTTTTTCCTGCACAATCCAGATGCGTCCCGTGGGTATTGAAGCCATATACTACCGCTGTTGAATATGAAAGTAGCATTTCTTCAAGGGCATTAAGGTTACTTTTGAGAATTTCTACACAAATGAAATTAGACTCAGTAGATAGTAAGTTAGTTGCAAAGAGTGACTCTCTTAAAGGCACAATAAAGTTTATTTTAAAAATAGGAGAATCCAGGCCTTATTAAACAAGTATTAGGTTACCAAAAAATTGGACCTACTATAAATAAAATCAATAAAGTAAAAGAAACAGAAATAATGGAAATATAGATTGGTTATTCTTGCAGTTAGGCAGGGTTTCAACATAATACAAAAGTAGCTTATAAAAATAATGTATATTAGAAAATTTAATGTATAAGTAATATGAATGATGCATTTTGATATCTTTCAATTACTACTCAGAAAAATTTAATTTTTCTGAGCAAAAGCCATAATTTTTAAGCAACACATCTTTCCAAAATCAGACACCACTCAAAAATGCTAAATAAAACACACACATTGAACAGAAAAAAAGTGAATTTCTGGTGACTAAGAGCCTTAAGCAGATTTTATTTATGCACAATATATTTTATCGTACATATTAAAAAAACCACAGCAAGGTATATTATAATTTTAGCTCTAATACCTTGAGAGCATTATGTTTTGTCTGTAACAGCTGCTGTTTTATCTTTATTTCCTCTCGCTTTCTCTCATCTGTGATTCTTTGTTGTAAGTTGTCTCCTCTTTGCAACAATTCTTTTACAGTACCCTCATTGTCTTCATTCTGATTAAAAACGACAAGTACAGTCTTCATTTTGGTTTTTAAAAAGCTGTACATTGTTAACAGAGATAATAAAACATGTTATTTAAACACACACAAAAAATCCAATTTCAAACTTTCAGGGAATGTTATTGTAAGATACTGTGCACATAGCCTTTCTTTTATATTTTATACTTTAGATTTTTAAAAAGGAGATTTCTCCCATCTAGTTCTAAAGGATACATATTTAGGGGCACATGTAGGAAGATGGAGGAATATGGTACTTAATCATTTCAGACAAGACATAAATTATTGTGAAAGTACTCTTTTGGCTTTCATTTTTAGCATAGTTCTAGAAATCAAAAAGTTTAGACAAATAAATTAATCTCATCATTTATAATATTAACTGATCCATAAGGGAATATAGATGTATATATATGAGTATGAGATGGAAGCAAATCTTAAAATACTAATGCACTACTAAATAAAAATATTTTGTTTTAAATGTACACTAATTTCTATCTAATAATCACTGTTTTATATTTAAAACCTAAATGCCCAAATTTAGGACAAATATTAGGGTATTACGTAAAAATGATGCATTAAATTCCTTTCAAACAATTTCTAAAAAATATGTCGTATATGCATGTTGTCTTTAAAATAAGATCAAATAAGTATTAAAATATGGATTAGTAAATGGCTTCAAAAGTTTTTAATGTGCATTTTGTCCTTTTAGACTCCAAGAACAATATTTAACTTTATTTGCTTTGAAATAAAATTATTTGAATACGTGCTGGTCTAATATAATTGTATATGTGACCACATGATTTTTCACCCCAGTTTCCTAATTTTCTTTTAACTCAGAGTTTTAAAACATTTTATCAAGGAGGCTCATCATGTAATGGTTCCCAAGGTGCATCAATGAGCCAAGAACAAAAAATAATAGACAATTTTGAAAAGTCACATGCATATGTATGCATGTATATATTTAAATCTATAAAGCATGCTTAAATTTCAATACACAACTGAAGACCTATTCATTTTGTTTAGAGAGAATAGGATCATATAATATAGACATATTATATATTTACAGTCTGTAAAAGACCTTACTTAAGTCCACAGCATTTTGTAAGGCTGAGGACAAACACACATACACCCCCCCACACACACACACACACACACATGTGCGCGCACAAGCGTGCACATAAAGGGAACCCACTTCACTTCTTTCCCTACACCAGGTGAGGGCTCTAGGGCAGGTTTGGCGGTCAGCCCAAGAGGTAAGCAGCACTCTTTTTCATCTCGGTGCCCTCTGCTTTCTTCTTTGACATGAAGTAGAGGTTGTTGTAACTCAGCATCTTGGAAAGCCTCTTCTTGTCTTTCTTTCCATGAGCTGAGTTGGCAAGGCCACCAAATCCCACACACAGGGAGTATTGACTGATTGAGTCAGCTCCAGGAACTCAGAACTGATACCAGTGGGAACTAAGATTCATGGAAATAGTTCCACAGGCTTATTATCTAAAATTTATATATTGCTTTCTGATGCCATTTTCAAGATTTGTCTGAGAAGTCTCTAGCATTGGTACATGTCTGAGAAATCTCTAGCTTGATGCATTTAAAGGTCAAGAATGCCATAGAGGTGATGGTAGTGGAACAGGGGGAAAGAAATTGTGAAAAAGAGGGTTAAGGGAGAAAAAAAACTCAGTGAAGAAGGATGTGATGCAGAAAAATTCAAGCCAGAGAGATATTTTTAAAACATTTTGAAATTAATTAAGATTCAAGGAGAATGTTCTGAGGTTGGGAATAGCCCACACGGTCATATTTCTTTACTCCCATGAAATAAGCAGCATGAATTTATACACATTTTAGACACATACTGTACTATTTACTCAACATTTTGGTAAAGCCACTTTGTGGAAAACTTTAAAACACAATGTTTATATTGTGTATAATTGCCCCTTCTCTGAAATAAACGTTCTACTACCAAAAACATGACTGCTACAAAACTCCAGCCATCTGTGATAGTTGAGTTTCTTATTAAATTTTTAGTTTATTTTTTGATTTGACAGGTTTTTTTCTGATTATATTTTGTCCTTAATGAGTTCTAAAATAGTACAGGACAAAACAAAATTGCTGAGCTATTTACTAAAATCAAAAGTTGCCCTACATGGCCATATAATAGTGATTTGGCATTCACAATAAAAGAGCAACAAGGATACTTTGCATTTATAAAAATCATTAGACTCATAAAATGTGCAAAATGTGTTCTGAAAATTCAGTTGGAGACTTGAGTTATCTAATTTCTTTTCAAATATTTATTCATTTTCACTCCTAGTTCATTCACACTTTTATCACAACCAATTTACCATATCTTTATTGAAGTCTTCCTCTTTCAGATTCACCCCCTGCTGAATTTCAGCCTCCAGTGGTTCAAGCAATTTTTGTATATCTGAGTTAAACTGCTCCAATTCCTTCAAAGGAATGGAGGCCTAAAAAAAAAGATAGTGCTAATTTAAATCAAAATTACTTTTTATTAGAAACATAAACCAAAAGAAAGACATTTATTCAACCTCCTGTTGCTAAACTAATGACATGCATTATGTTTCCAAATTATATTTTGTAAAGGTCTTGAAATACAACTAGAAAAGTACCTGAGGATGCAAATAAGGAGAAACATTTAACATCACCAGAGCTGAACATACATGCAAAATAATGCAATTCATCATTCTTTGGTATCAATGAAAGTTGATTTACACATACATTTGACTGGGCTAATTTTTAATATTCCAAAGTTGAATTAGATCTTATTTTAAATATTCTGATATAAATACCATTTGGGTACATATGTCTTATCAGAAATTGCCTCATTCATCAAATAATAGTAAACTCAGGTAGAAATGCAAAATTGTCAACTTATCCTTAGAAAAACTACATGGCAATTTGCTCAGCTATCTTAAATGGCATTTTTACCATGGTAAAATTGACAGGCATGCTCTCCTAAGACAAACAATGTCATTAGCTTGCCTTAGGAATGGTTTCTTTGGTGGCACAAATAAATTCAAATAAATGAACCCAGAATATTTTGCATAAAGGATCTGAGTATGTTTTCTAATGTTATAAATCATCACAGTTTAATTTTAAAATTGATAATGACCACAGTCTCAACAAATTTTAAAACTTCTGGATTTTCTAAACAAAACAATTGAACAGTGATGAATGAAAAGACATTGAAAATAAAGTATATACTTTAAAAAGTAGGTAAGATTTAATTATTAGATTAAAAATCTGTTAATAAAACATATTTGTACCCTCTTAATCTTTATGTTGAATTTTTTTCCTTAAAACATTAGAGAATATTTTATATGTGATAGCTTTTGAAAACCCAAGATGACATACAGAAATCTGATTTTCTTTCAGAGCTAAAAGTTTTCTCTTTGTAAAACCAATTCAGGAATGGCCCTTAGTGTCTTATGCCAGGATGATTATATTCATCAAGTTTGGTCTCCACCTACTTTTCCCCAATCACATTCCCAGGCATAGCTTTACTTTATCTTTATTAGATAGCAACTGCTGGAGGACAATAAGGATAAGTGTTCAAGGGCAAATCAAATATCTAAAGGAAGTCTGTTACTAATGAAGAAGTGAATAATCAAATGCTATTCACAAGGACATAATTTTCACATGCAACACGAATAAACACACATCTTCTAGGCGCTTCCCTGAAAGGATTTATGAGATTTATTTTAAAGGGACTTATAGTACTAGTTTTTAAATCCTAATGATCATTCATCATTTGAAATATCATACTAGTTTTCTGAACCAGTACAGATTGGTAGTAGTATAAATATGCCTAAAGGATGTTACAGTTTCTGTATTATTAGCATACTACTATACTTTATAACCATATATTATTCAAAGGATTATAAAAGTAAAAATATTAACATCCTTTAGAACCATAACATATAACAGCAATTTGGTGGTATTTTATACTATTGAACTGTTGTTCATATTTGCTAACATTTAATAAGAGCAACTGTGATGTTCTCCATGATTTGGTGAATATATGATGATGAATCATGTTTAAAATAACTTTTATTGAGCACTTGGATGTCAAAATAACATAAGGCTCCTTGCAGTCAGATTCACCTGTTTTATTCTACCTGCTTCTTCTCTGGCTCATCTCTCCACATACTCAAATAGAGCAATTTCAAAGGCTTAGAACTTGGACCACTGTACCTCTCTCCCAAGGCTTCCTCCATAATAAAATATATTTTATGCCTTGAATTTAACTATGATTTTAATATATAACATATCTACACTTTGAGCTGGGATCTTACTTTTGAATTCCAGTCTAGACTCTTCAATAGCCAGAAGTCCCCTTTGAAAGCACATTTCATCTAGTTCTCAGTTGAAAGCAATGTTTGATAAACCATTTTAATTATTGAGTAAATTACTTCTGTTGACTTTAAAGAAAATATATGGCCACAGAAGAACTAGAATCACAATTAATTCATACAATGTTAGACAGTGCACACAAGATTTTAGAATATATAGAAATAACAAAACCACAGTTATAATATTGAGGAGAAAGTATATACCAAGCATGGGGTTGCACATTTTGATTTTTTTTACTTACCTTTTAATTTTAAGAGCTTTAGCATTACTGCGAAGCCATACAAAATACATATAAAGTAGAACAAAGTTTAATAAACAGATAAATGGACACAAAAGAAGGAAGAGACAGAGAAACTGAGAAAGACAACACTTTTTTTTCCTTGATTTTTTTAATGTTGTTTCAAATTGCTTAACAACTATTAACTGTGATTTGTTGGATGACTTAAGGATTAATGAAATTTAAGGCTTTGTTGAAGTTTTGGCATTAAAGGTGACTTATATAACAAGTTAACAATGAATAACACTGAAGAAAAGCAAAATCAATTACAAACTGATTCATTGTAAATTGAAAGCATTCAAAATTACTCAGATACACTTTATTAATTTTAAAATGGAAGCTTTCCTTGGTTAAATATTACTTCAGCGTGCGTAGATACACTAGCATAATAATGACTGTGTTTACACAGACAGTGAAGTAAACATTTGTTAATCTGAACTATGGAATGTTAGTAATCATGATAAATGACCACTATATTCAAATTACACTAAAATCTAAATTGAAAATAAATAATCCAAGTGCTACAGATTGGTTTAAAATTGCTTTAAATCAATCAAGTCTCCTCTTTCCATTTTGTAGCTTTGAAAATTTATTTATCATTACAATATTTGTATAGAAAATTAAGAATGATTCATGGAAACCAAATTTAATAGTTTCAAGGATCAGTAATACTCTATAATACAGAAAAGACAGACTCCTGATAGGATATGAAGAGTTACTTAAAAATATTCTATCTGTAGAGGAAAAAAAAACTTACAAAGATAAATAAGAGTATTGAAAAGATACTGCATCTATGCTAGAACAAAGATAATAACATAAAGTGCTTTATAAATTAAATTCATTCTCTTATTTTAAACTTATTAGAGCAAACTACAAGAAAATATAGTAAATAATATTTTCAATATTAAACAAATTGGCTCAGAAGAATGATATTTAATTGGTTTCATTCTTTTGATATTAGGTAAGGTGCTGGTTTACCTTTGATGCTTTGATGATTAAAATGTGAAAATGAGGTTGATTTGTGAGGCTAATTAGAAGACACCACCTAGTATATCCTGATTGATTCTGAATTGATGACATTAATTTCATGCTTAGACATTTCAGAATTGGATACAAAACATACTGGTGGGTCAAAAACCAGCCCACTATATACTTTTTGTCAAGTATAACTTGGAATATTTCTCTATTTCATGATTGCATGAGTTTAGTAGTAGCAATGAAATAGAAGAGAAAAAGATTTAACTCTAAAATATGTGGGAGTAACACTAATTAATAGCAAAAACATAACACTTTGGACAATTTTGTATTTTTAACATCTTCTGGACTTATTTAGTTGCTTTTTTCTTTTTTCCTTATTCCTTTCTCCCTCCTTTCCTCCCTGACACTTTTTGTTCAACTCTTCTCATTTCTAACACAAAGTACAGTGAAATCACTGTGTTTAAAGATAAATTGAATATGTTTATACTAACACATAGTAGGCCAACAATAAATACTTCCTGACATAAATAGAGGTAATAAACTATGCTGAGAGTCAGCATGTTGAAGTGGACAAAGCAATGGACTGGGATCTAATATTTTCTGACCAGTCTACCTAACTATGAGAACTTTGGCAACTCACTGGCTCTTTCATAATCCCCTATAAATATCTGAAAGTCTCTGGTCCAAAGAACAATTACTTTTGCTTCTGTTGGCACTGATTGGGGAAATAATTTTACTTATTTAAAAGACCACAATCAGGAATCACCAGATAGCTTTAATCATTTCAAATGTCATGCTAATAAGACCCAGTTGGTTTTATCAAATGACACTGCCCACTAAACTCAATTACATATCTGCATTAAAAATATTTTAAATGATTACAAAAGGGATTTATTATCAAAGCTCCAATGGAATTAACCTTGTTATAGGGATATCCAATTAAAAATGTGGAAAAAATTTTGTTAGCACAGAATTCAGTTGTTAGGTTCATTTTTTTTCTTTTTCATTCAGTGAAATAAAATTAGTAGGTATATTATTATATAGTTTGGGCATTAATCCATTACTATTATCTGACGATATTAGCTATAAATATTATATATTGAATACTCTACAAATTATGTAATACTTATAAATCTTTAGCTAAGGTTTCATCTATACTCTTAAAAATTTTTAGAAGATTTTACTAAAAATGAATATTAACATATAATAATAATTATAACAATTAATAAACTATTTTTTGTCAGAGAAAGTGTTAAATTAGACCTTGATCAGAAATAGACTACTAAGGGGAAAAATCAATACATTTGTATTGATAAAGCTGATTAGAGAAAGCTAGGTTTTAATTAAAAGTTTCCAATCCAGCTAATCTTAATTTGACATTCTAGATCACATTTAAAGATGCATCATTTATTTCCCACTGATGTTTAGGAAAGCCAATATATCTGTATAAACCATCGTTGAAATATTTTTCACATATAAAACCATATTTTAAGATAGATTAGATCCAACCATGTGTGTGTGTTTTTATCCTTGATATATTCTATGGAAAACTCACTGGCTCTCTCACAGCCCCCTATAAACATGTGAAAGTCTCTGATCCAAAGAATGACTACTTTTATATATGCTGACACTGACTGAAGGTAAAAAACTTGACACTTTATAATTATTACAGCAATCAAACTACAAATATTTAAATACATGGTACCAGATTGCCCAAATACTTCTATAAATATTACAGTTGTAATACATATATCAATATAGAAACTGCCACATGAATTTTAGTAGCAATTTTCAAGGCCCATATGGAAATTAAAGAACAAATGGTACATATATCCTACAGCACATAAGCCTTAGTAAAGGATTAAAGTCAGAGTGAAAATAAGTTCACAGTTCTTTGGTTAATATCAATTTCAGGATCAATGATTTCGCATTTCAGCTCCTTAGAAAAGTGAATTATTTCTAAATCTCTAGAAGAAAATATAATGCAAGGAAACTATATGTGTAAATTTCATAACATTTTATAACAAAGTAAAATAATTGCCTATATTAATAGGGCATAGCCAGATAAAGGCTGCTTGGTCAAAATTCTTTTGAAACTAAATATTACGGCATGACAAATATTGACACATATTTTATTGCTTAAGCTTGTATGCAGACTTTCCTACTCAATCAGTTGAATCCTGAGTCATTTTTGAATTCATCATGTTCTTCGCTCTGATATGTAACAATTTAACTCTAGGCTAGTTCTCAATGTCTCTGGACCAGTGGTTCTCAATATGTGGTCTCTAGACCATTATCATCAATGTTACTTGTAAAAATATTAGAAAGGTAAATTTCAGGGCTCTACCCCAGACCTACTGAGTCAGAATCTCTCAGTGTGGGCCCAGCAATCTGTGTTTTAACAATTCGTCTAAGTGTACACAAAAGATTGATTGTCACTGCTCTTGTCTGACACTTTTTTTCCACTCCCATAACTATCCCTTTGTTTGAGGTCATCACTGTCTTTCATCTAGACTATTGCAATAGCATCCTAACTGGTTTTCCTACTTCATGTTATTATGCAGTTGAATTCTCCTCACAACTTCCATTGGACTAATCTTTCAACAGTGCATTAAAAAAATCAAGAACTCCTCATTGCCTAATGAATTAAGCATAAACTATTAGTCTGGTTGTCCATGACCTCTTTATACTGTGTCTAACCATCCTCCTCAGTCTTTTTTTTTTTTTTTTTTTTTTGAGACAGAGTCTCACTTTGTTGCCCAGGCTAGAGTGAGTGCCGTGGCGTCAGCCTAGCTCACAGCAACCTCAAACTCCTGGGCTTGAGTGATCCTTCTGCCTCAGCCTCCCGAGTAGCTGGGACTACAGGCATGCGCCACCATGCCCGGCTAATTTTTTATGTATATATCAGTTGGCCAATTAATTTCTTTCTATTTATAGTAGAGACGGGGTCTCGCTCTTGCTCAGGCTGGTTTTGAACTCCTGACCTTGAGCAATCCGCCCGCCTCGGCCTCCCAAGAGCTAGGATTACAGGCGTGAGCCACAGCGCCCGGCCCATCCTCCTCAGTCTTATCTTCCACAACTAAGCTTAATGTTCCATGCCCTCTATTTCATAAGCAAACTAAACTTACTCTACATTGAACACACTGTGCACTCTTTGCATAGGTTTATCCTGAATTGGTACTTCTTCTGTGTTGTTAGAATGACCGCTAAATTCACTTACCATATACTCACTTTCAACCCAGTATCCATGAACATATCTGTCCATCATTAAACAGTATGCTCCTTGAATCCATTACATCTTATCTAGCAATAGAGCCCTATAGTACCAAACATTGTGATTTGAAAATAGTATATGATTGGTAAGAATTCAGCCAGTTTGATCCCTTTTCTCAGCTCTACCTTCATTAGTTCATTAAGATCCACCTCAACTACCATCTCTCTCAAATTGCTGACTCCCCTTCTCCAATTTGGCTCCTAGGAAGATGGAGAGGGATAGAGCTGCCATAAGCCATAGGAGTAAATAATCAGTTTGTTTTTGCCTTCCCATTTTTCTTCCTGTGCTTCTGTCTCCTGGTACCTTCTTTTCCTGATAGTATTCCTCACTCCCAGCCATGCCACTATGTTCAGATGTCCTAAAGCAGAGAGAGTTGAGAAAAGATGTCTCCCTTCATTCATTCTATCGACTTTAACTAGGGCTCTAAAATGATCTCTGATTCATTTTTATAATTCTGATTCTCCCCATTAAAACTGCCATTTTCTCACATTGATTTCACATACATTAAGAAAAATTAAGCTTTCTGAAAGCCATTAGATACTCTTTGGTAACCTTAATGAAATGGGAAGAGGCAGTATTTCATGTATTTTAAGGTCTGTATTTGGGGAAAACAGAACTTCTAGTACTTCTTAAATGCATCTATTCCATTATGAGTAAGTCCTTGTCAGGTAAATAGCAAAGACATGTCTTTCTGGCTTCAGTCCATTCCTTCAGAGACCAGAAGAAGAAACTAGCTCTTCTTCCATTTCTTTTGTCCATCAACCCTCAAAATTTGGCCATTCAAGTCTAATATATATATAAGGATGGAAATAACTATTGATATTAATGTTTTTACCATTTCATATCTGTATATTTAATATGTTTTTTATTTCTTACTTCATTTGATCCTTACTATAATCTTGAGGATAAAATAAGATAGGCATTTACTTCCTAGTTTTGGAAATGAGGCTCTGAGAGGTAAAGGGGTATATCCAAGATCACACAACTAGTTTTGTGCTCAGCTAGAACTCAAAACAAGTTTTGTGGTTTTAAGTTAAGAACTTTCTATTCTCAGCATACTGCTCCTCATTGATGGCTAAAAAATTACCACCCCAGACAGCTGCATTTGGACAGCCAATTCCTCAGCCAATGTGAACTGAGGATCCTAGTGCTCATTGCTTTCTGGGTTTTGGAATTTCTTGTTATGGATAGTTCTTGTTGGAGACATGGGAGTACCTAACTTGGTATTCTTCACCAAATAATAAATCTAGGTGCTGCCAGTGAATTTTCAGGATACGTTTTTGCTCTACTCAATTGTGTTTTCTTGTTGACCTTTAAAAGGCTATACTGAAATTAGTTCTTACACTGAGTCTATGATCTACCCATATTCAGTCCCAACCTATTTTTGTTTGTTTTATCACCATACATTTTCCCCAGGCTATTCTCCTTCATGAACCTTCCCCATGGACTCAATCACAGAAGAGTCACATTCCAACTTACTATTATTCTTCATAACCCCTACTAAGAGGAGTTTGCTTTAGATATCAAAGGCCACTGCTAAGACTTTCAGCACTTCCAGAACTTCCCTACTCCATAAGCAAACATACAGACTATTAAATATTCTAAATCCTTATTTTAATCAAAAGAATATTACTGAATGATCAAATTTCAGAATTAGCAGGGACTTTTGAACTACTTTAACCCAGTCTTTCAGCACTATGTTTTATAGATATAACATATACCTCCTGAACTCATTAATAGAAGGGAGAAGGATAAAATGGAAGATATTCCCCCATCTATTAACTCCATTATTTTTTCATTTTATACATTTAATTTTAGATAATAACTCTTTGTTTTGAGGGGTAGTTTTCCTTTTAAAAACTAATATAGTTTAAGTGCCTTAAATTACAAATAATGTAGTAAATATTCAGAGAAATCACATGTTCTGCCTATTACTCATAAAGTTAGGCATAAAATTCAGTCTTCTAAATCCACTGCTCTTTCTGCTAGGATTACCTCAACATTAATTGAGCATCTCCATGAAGATGTAGTAGTATTAAACATATTTTATGATTGCAATAAGTATTTATTTTTGTGTTTATAAACAGATATTTCTGAAGCAAATATCTTTACATCCTTGTATCTTCTCATACTGTCTAGCATAATGGAAGCTCAATATCATTACTTGATATAATTAATAAATAAGCAAAGTGTCAGACATGTTTTATCTCTGTGTTTGTTTTCATTATGACAATAGAGCATAATTATCTCTATAGGGCCCTAAATGGGGTCATTATTGTACTCAGTTGTCTTTACTAATTTAGAGAAAATAATACTTTGAAAGGTAACAATGTGATAAGTCAATTAATATATAATTGAAAATATTGATTTGTAATGTCATATCTTGATTCACTATGGTAAATAAAATATATAATTAAGTGGGTCACTTGATGCATGATTTCCTGAAGGATACACACAAATTCATGCACAATATAGAATGAAAAGTCACAAAGTAGTCTTCATCACAAACTCTATTGCCTAGGTCTGTCACTTCTATGGTGGAGAATAAATTCTACCCATTTTAAATATCTGTGGGTCACAATATTGTAACATAATTTATCTCAAAATAATACCCTGTTTTCAATATTCTATATCTTAGTGATTTATTAAAAAGCATACATATATTTTTTGAGAAGAATATAAAACTTAGTAATGAAGTAATAGCATGTTTTTGGGTGATTGAAATAAACCCTCTTTGGTTGTTTAACTATTACATAAACCACTGATATCTCCAGAAGTAAAAGTAATTAATCGTCTTTGTAAGTAACAGTATAAATTCTTAAAGAAAACTATACTCTGATAATAAAATTTCAGAGCCTGTCAGGCATATTTTAGGTGTTAACAACTTACTTAAACATATACATATATATTGATGTTTGTGTGTGTATGTGTATAAATAGATAAATATGAGTAGAATTAAATAGTTAACTATTATAAATAAGTAGCAATGAATTAAGGTAAGCTAACAACATTTTGCTTTAGGAAGTTGAATTGTCAAGGGTAATTATGTTTCCCATGTAGAAACTATTTAGAATT
Organism: Microcebus murinus; assembly: GCF_040939455.1. NCBI lineage: Eukaryota > Metazoa > Chordata > Mammalia > Primates > Cheirogaleidae > Microcebus > Microcebus murinus. The sequence continues at coordinate 106,822,749 of NC_134136.1, forward strand.
TATCATATCACATTTCATATATCTTGAAAACTACTTCAAATATGCACTATTAGATATAATATGATAATACATTGTAATGTCTTACAAAGTGTAGCAATTGTAAAACCATGATATTATTGGGTGTATTCTCACAAATATATTTATCAGAATATTTTTGAACATGTTTTCCTATTTTTATAGGAATCAATACTTACCTGATGCATCATATTTTCTCATAAATATTTCAAGAGTGTTTCTTATTTAAGGTTACTTCCAGCAACTATCTATATACTTATATGCATATATTTCTTTTATATACATTTTTATATTTGAAAGCATATCGTATATATTGAAAAAATGTCAAATTATATAAATTTGGGGGTAATTCCTTGCATTTCAAGTATTCCCCAAGAGTTGAAATTCTATAATATTCTATTTATATATTTTTGCAAACTACTTATTAGGTAAGAGTTTGTGTTCATTAAATGTTACACAAATAAAAAGGCTATCATGCAAAAATTCTGTATCCCCTGGGTCTTCATTAATAATAAATACAAATGAACATATAAAATTACAAAAATTAGGATATATAAGCTTTGCAATTATTTGTCTCCATGGCTTGAACATTTCATATGTCTAATAGATATTGTCACAGTAAGTGTTTGCAGCTAGCAAGAGCAAGTTAAATAAACATACGTGCACAACCCAGAAAGAGGTACAAACAAACATCCTAGATCGTGCAGGAGATGTACAAGGCCTCATTTTTGATATTTAATCTACATTACATACAAGCAATATTATATCTGGAAAAATATATCAGCAGTGCTTTCTTTTGATAGATGTCTTTTGTGCTTTTTTTTTTTTTTTTGGCCTGCAGCATGCTGTTTGTTACTTTGCTGTAGGTGATCCCTGAAAGTACATATGTAAACGAATGCAGAGTGCAGTTCTAGCATAGCTGTGGCAGAAAAAAAAATTAGAAAGAGAGAGAGAGAGAGAGAGAGAGAGAGAGAGAGAGAGAGAGAGAGAGAGAGAGAGAGAGAGATTGATCTCCCATGATAGTCAGTGGTAAATTTTCCTTAAATACATTTTGGCCTTCATTTTCCTTTTGCAAACCTTGCCGCGGGGCTTGCTTGCCCCCTTCAGAGCACTGCGCAACCTTCGCATGAGATCATTTAGCACTAGTTTCCACCTTGGAGTAGATCTTCCTACCTTTCCAGTCTTAATTCTGTGAGAAATAGCTGCAAATCGATGGTTGAGCTCTGAGATTTGGGGCTCTACTACTTTCCTGCAGTGTTCTCCACGGTTTGCCATCAAGTTTGCTGCTTGGTCACGTGTAGAGTCCACTTTGGGGCGTATGTCATTCAGTTCAGCCTTTAAATGCTATATTCCATGAGCAAGAGACAGGGCTTGAAGTTAGTAATTAATGGAAGGAGGGGAGTCTGGAAGAGGGTGGGTGGAGGGAGGGGGAGGGGGAGAGAGAAAAAGAGAGAGAAGAAGAAAGGAGGGGAAGCACATGCAAAAGAATAGTAAGGGAGGAAAAAACCTAACTTCCATAAAATAGGTTGATGCATGCCTATTTGAAATGCTTGGTTAGTCTGAGAAATGGCTAGAGATGTTTTCCTTACTTCTCTATGTTGTCTGCAGCCGTCATGATGTTTTATATTCAGTATTATTTTATCTTATTACTGAATTTAATAGCTGTGGAACAACCTAAGTATGTGCTCAGGAAGGAAGGTAGCTGAAAAACACTTTTCTATTCCTTCCTGGTACTTTTGAGCTCCTTTTTGTTTATTATATTGAGATTCATGGGAAAAAATGATTTTCTAATAGATATGGATTCTGTGTGATACATAGAAGTATTAAGGAATACTCTGCCTGACCCAAGGGGTCACAGATTATAAGTTAACTAACACAGTTATTATTCTAAAGGTCTTGAAGAAATTTCACCATAAGATAACATCCTGAGGGATCAAGGGAAAATGAAGAGCAGAGAAAGGATAGGGAACCTGCAACCTTCTAATTTCAAGATTGTTCCTTTTTAAGCACCAAAGGAAGCAAGAAAAACTTCATCTTTCTTTGATGCACACCTTTTAATAAAATGATTTGTTCTGTAAGATTTGGATTCAGTCAAAAGGGCATACTCAAGGATCCAGGGGGCCACATGTGGCCCCAAGCCTGCAGGTTCCCCATCCTGTAATCCACCAGTAAAATACCATTATTGAAAATTTCGGCAAAAAAATAAAGAACATTAATTTAAAAGAGACTTGTTAAAATTGAACTCTTTCTATTCAATTGAGAAACGAGCTGTCATCAAATAGAGACAATGTAGAATCAATAAGGGATATTTACATATTATACCTCTCATACACTTTTACAGAAAGCAATTTTTAAAGCAAAGGTTAAGTTGCCTTTGAGAAAGAAGACTTTGGACATCCTAATAATTAGTTTTAATACAAAAAGAGAGTGCCTGGAGCAATGTTTACTTAACATGTAGTTAAAAATGAGAAATTCAGTTTTACATAAGGCCTACATTAGGACTAATTACTAAGAATTGGATATTGCATAGGTAAAATATCCAGACAATTGGATTTCAATGAATAATAGTGGGCAACTGTCTTTTCTGTTAGATATAAGAATGTGGTACAACCACTAAAATTGGCAGGGATTTGCAATATGATGCCAAAATACATCCTGGAATCCATTTCTGGAGCAAATTTTAAATTGGGTATAATTAGTAGAGAGGTGCATTTGGACAGCTATCCAGATTACAAAACTCTTCAGTATCATTAATTCCCACTCAAAGGAGGGAGAGAGGGAGGAAGGGAGGAAGAAAGGAAGAACAGAGGGAGGGAAGGAAGGATTGTTTTACTCTTATTAAGAAGTGCTTGGTATCTTCTAGGACAAAGATGATTGATATAATTGTGCATTTTGAAATTACTTTTCATAATATTTTATTTGCTACCTTAAGAACATCTTCTTTTTGCTGAGGTTTCTTTTTTTCAGATTCATCCAAAAGTGTATCAGCCTGAATGATCCACTTTGTGATGTGATTCACATTCTGATCAAAGGTTTCCATGTGTTTCTGGTATTCCTTAATTATACAAATACATACCATGACATAATTGGTTAGACAATAGTTCCAAAGGATTTGCCTTACTTTCTATAATTTTAAACATACAAAAAGTATAGTATAATTCAAATTACTTTTAACTGAGACTTTACATAGAAAATAACAGAAACTTGGAGAAAGATACATTAAAATATAGTTACAGATATAGTACATATGTTTAGTTGAAGAATTCTCAAACACTATTATTACTGAATGGTTATGTATTTTTTTTTCTTATTACAAAGAGGGGTAGAAAATCTAGCCTCCAGTCTTACCAACAAAAGGTTTAACCACTCTTCTGCTCGGGAAGTGACAGCTATCCAGTTACTATTCAGAAGACTGAGTTTATCTTCCACCAAGGTCTCCTTCTTACCCAGAACCGTTTTTAAGGCCTCCCCTAGCTCTGTGACACTCTTCAGGTGAACCTTCTGTTTCTCAATCTCTTTCTGAGTAGCCTGTGAAAAAGATAGAATTGAGCTTCGAGTAATGTACTGTGGCCTTAAAAATTAATGTTTACAGATGGCTGCACATATGGTTACTATGGTAAAATTTGGCAAAAGTTTAAATCTATAACCATGTATTCATGAACCATGAAAATCATACCATACATATTGCAGTTTCATTATTCGGTATATATGAACATATATTTATACATAAACATGATGCATTTCTTATTCATGATTATACATGTTTAATAAGTATACACATTGTCCAAATAAATGTTTATATTTCTTTAATTTGCACATGTAGTGGATAAAGGTAGATATTTGAAAACCCATCTGTAAATAAGGAAGTGCTTTTAGAAAATTCAGCAAGTATGGTGCTATTGTATTTCTAGAGCAGGAATCTTCAGCCTTTTGGTGTCATGGACCTCTTTGGCATCTGGTGAAGCTTAAGGATTCCTCATAATAATCATTTTACAATCATAAAATATGATTTTGAATGAAACCAATTGTACAAAGATACAATATATAAAATATCTTTTAATTATGCTGTAGTAATACATGCTTTCTTTATTAATGTGTTAACTAACAAGATCTAGCATCGGGTCTTTAGGATAATTTCAAAGTAGTGATGAGCATAACTGGCATTTTTAAGCATATCTAATGATTTGAACATTATATAAAATTATCTGTCATTTCTATTGGTGACAAAGGCACAGGTACTGCTATCACTGGGTTTGTTACTCACATGTAAAATTGAGAAAATGTTTAATTTCAGTTTTAGGTGAATGAAAATAAAGAACTATTTTTTTCCAAATCCAAGTTTATAGACCTCAACTCTATACACATATCCCAAATTAAATTCCTCTAAGAGAGCACCACTATTTCCTAAGACATGGTTAAGAGAACATGAAAACATTCACACGGAGGTGAGCCAGAGCCCAGTAGATCCTTTCTCAAGATTAACTGAGTGATACAGAGGTTGTGATTGGCAAATGAGCTAAAAATCCATTTGCAAATGGAGCTAATATTTTCATCACATAAAGCCAAAGCAAGACAAAATTGCTGAGTAGGAGCAACAAGAAGAAAGCAGAGGATGCCCAAGTGCAAAGAGTCAAATGTAATAAATGCACAGAGAACAACTGAGGTAGTCCATGTAAAAGAGAGAGAGATGGTTAAGACCAGCTTACATCTAATTTCTTACTCCTAGGTGCTCTTAACATGTCTTTTCTATCTTCATAATATACCTAAGTAGTCTTTGTGGCTGTCTTTCCTCCACACCATCAGGTCCTGGCCCATGCAAAATCACTTCATAAATGTTTTGCTTTTGCCTTTGACATCAAATAAGCAGGGGGAATAAATGAAGTTAAAAATTTTATGAAACATTTCTATATAAGACAGAATCACTGTTTCTTCAATCCTAAGATATTGTTTTGTACATATGTTTGTATTTTTCAATATAAAAAGTACATGAAATTAAGGTAATTAATGACAAATGAACTTATCAGCTACCATGCATAGGGAGATTTGTAATGTAGGTGTCATTTGTTGCACACAAGTGAGCTTAACAATTCATAAAATCAATTTCTTCATATAGCAATCATAAATGTTTACTAAGCTCCTACTAAATGCCAGTTATTACTGTAACAAAGTCATAGGCAATTCTACTCCATGGTTTGTTTTTGTTTTTTTTGAAAATTATGAGAAGTACCTCCTTTGGGTGGACACAGTCCATTCCTTTGGAACTTGACTTGGGGGCAGACAGGGACTAGATTTCAACCCTTTCAATCCCTTTCTTTACCCTTGCATAGTATACAACATTTACAACCATAGATATTAGCCATTGTTCTAGGCGCTATGGGTAAAATGGTAAAGAACCAAAATCCCTATCCTTTGAAAACATATTGAGTATGAGTTTGTCAAAGACATGGAAATATATACAAATGATGATTTTCTATTTTCTATATTCCAGTCTAGTGACTTATCATGCCAGCAGATTTATTTGCAAAAGGTAACACCTCAAATAGTTGAATTTTATTTTATATTTGTATCACTAATTATCTCTTAAATTCCTTCATAAAAATGATATTGTGTGTTTTAGTGTCAATGTAAAAAGTTAAGGCATACACAGATTTTTGTTTCTTTTTTTTTTGAGACAGAGTCTCCCTCTGTTGCCTCCCAGCTAGAGTGCCCTGGAGTCAGTCTAGCTCACAACAACCTCAAACTCCTGGACTCAAGTGATCCTCCTGCCTCAGCCTTCCGAGTAGCTGGGACTACAGGCATGCACCACCATGCCTGGCTAATTTTTTCTATATATTTTTAGTTGGCCAATTAATTTCTTTCTATTTTTAGTAGAGATGGGGTCTTGCTCTTGCTCAGGCTGGTTTGGAATTCCTGACCTTGAGCGATCCACCCACCTTGGCCTCCCGGACTGCTAGGATTACAGGTGTGAGCCACCATGCTTGGCCCAGATTTTTGTTTCTTACAGACCAGGCAATGCAATTAAAGGCAATGTAAATTTCTAAACTTTAGAAGAGATCAGAGAAGTTTTGATGTCCAATGATATTTCATTTACTTAATGGGGACAATAAAATAGGAAATGTGGGCTAATTTCTAGTGCTTTTTTAAATTCCTCAAAAATTATAAGATAAAATTAAAAGCTGTTAGTTATCGCCATCATGAACATGTGTTTGTAAAAAGCAATGATCATTATGATGGTTTATAACTGCTAATGGTCAAAAGTGATTCACAGGAAAATTTACTTTCTGATTTTTAAAAAATGAGAACTAGAGTTAAATCTTTATATGTGGTATTTAAAAATAAACTGGAATTTAATCATTTGCATAAATGCTATTTTTGGTTAGGAAAAATATTGTGTTAATTTAATAGATATTTTATTATTTCCTCAAATGTGTTTTAATCAAAGGTATGACTTAATAAATAATATCTTACTTAAATATGATATTTAAGGCCTTTAGAAAGCAATAGCTTTCTGAAAGGCTTACCTAAATATCAATAGTTAATGTACATCAGGTGCCTAATAACCAGTCTGCACTGTGGTATTCACTACCAGAGATAAGTAAGGAAGTGATTTTTGCATGCCCTATTCTAATAGTGCATATAGTGTAGCTGCAGAGAAAAGCTTAAATGCAAGAAAATAATTTCATATAATACTAGAAGGAACATAATTTTTTTTGTTTTTTAATTTCAGCATATTATGGGGGTACAAATGTTTAGGTTATGTGTATTGCCTTTGTAACACCTGAGTCAGAGCTTCAAGCATGTTCATCCCCCAGACAGTGAGTGCCACACCCATTAGGTGTGAATATACCCTTCCCCTTCTCCCCCTCCCACCTGCCCAACACCCGATCAATGTTATTACTATATGTGCCCTTAAGTGTTGGTAAGTTAATACCAATTTGATGGTGGGTACGTGTGGTGCTTGTTTTTCCATTCTTGTGATACTTCAGTTAGTACAATGGGCTCCAGCTCTATCCAGGGTAATACAAGAAGTGCTAGATCACCATTGGATTTGTGGCTGAGTAGAACTCCATGGCATACATATACCACATTTTATTTTATTAATCCACTCATGGATTGAATTGTTTCTACATCTTTGCAATTATAAATTGAACTGCTATAAACATTCTAGTGCAGATGTCTTTTTTATAGAATGTCTTTTGTTCTTTTGAGTAGATGCCTAGTAGTGGGATGCGGGATCAAATGGTAGTTCTATGTGTAGCACTGAAATTGAGATGAAACAATTTATATTTAACTTTAATGTGGTAGTGTTTTTATTTTGACGCATACCAGCTGTAATCAAATCATTGGTGCATCATACAATCTAATATGTCTTAAATGTGATGAAATATGATGTTAATTTCTTTTTCAGGCCCCTATATTACCCTATCATAGCTAGAGGTTTAGGACATATTTTACTATTAGGCTAATGTGACGGAATAATATAAAGATAAATTTTAAAAGAACATAAAACATTAAATAGTGTATTTTATAGCAGTGTGTATTGACTTTTTATTAATAATGTATTGTCTATTAAAAAGAATTTCATGAAAGCAGAATGTGCAGAACAGAAATTATAGCTATAACTATAATGACAGTGAATAGTGACTCCAATGGCATTTAACAGATGTTCTATTTTCTAAGTAACAGCTGCTTGATGCATTCATTGTACCAAGTTAATGATCTGCTAGTGTTATTTCACTTCACAGATAAATTACTGTGCTGTCTTTAAAAAAAGATATATAATTTTTCATGGGAATGATAGTGTAACAGACTTTAGAAATAAGTAATAGTTCTTATGCTTTTATAGCTAAGAGGAGTGATGAGTTGAAGCAATTATTCAGATAATCTAGGACCAGAGACTAGATCTCTTTAAACTGTGAAAACTGATTGTTTTAAAAAAAATATAGGACATGGTTGACTGAACTGAATGTAGATCTCATCAGAGAGCTTGAAATTCATGGATCTTGTATCACATTATCCAGTGAGTCTCAACTTTGCCAAATATTAGAGCCACTGGCTACACTCAGACCAATTAAATTAGAGTCTCTGGGGGGAGACCCCAGGCATTGTTATGCTTCTCAAGTTTCCCTGGTGATTTCAGGGTGGAGCCAATGTCGAGAATCACTGACAAACAGAAAGACACATTCTATCATGAGTTTTCATTGAGTGATAGTCATTAAATTCTAGGAGTAAAGTAGATGTAGAAGGATAATTGAAGGAACTAATAACTTTTCTTTCTGATGTTAAATATTACAAAAATTGTCTCCAAAATAAATGCTAAAAGCACAATAACTTGTTATGTAAGTACTACTAAGACAATTATTATTTTGCATTATGAAAGACCCTGAATTAAATTTACCATTTTTTGTGCATCTGATACTCTCTGGCAACTCTTGGTGTACTAAGACTACTGTTAATAAAATCTAGTCATCGATTTCTGAAAATTGGTAGATGTGAATGACCCAAAAATCTAATGAGTTTAATGTATTATAGAACAAAAAAAGTATATCCAGTGAATCATATTTGACCATTTTAATTTTTAGATGACACCATGGAATAATAAGGGGTTTAATGAAGCTGAATTATTTAAATGCCTTGGAATTTTTGATGAATGAAACTAAATTAGAAATAAATGAAATCAGTTAGTGATTAAATCAGAATATCATATAGATTAGACTTTGCTGAAGCTTATATTTTCCAAACAGAATGATCATCAGGGAAATAAACTTCTATTTAATCACATACATATTTACTTTCCTATGGTTATATTTTCATGCTTAATTCATATGCTAAGCAAGTGGCTAATAATGGGATAATCAGAATTGATTTACTTATATCCAACTAATTGGTGTGATTTTAAGACATTAACAAATAATATTTGAAATCTAAAATCACAGTAGTGGGAACATACTACAAACTATAATAGGTGATAAATGCACACAGGTTTTTCATTTTATTATTTTAATGTGGACTTATATTTTCTGCACTTTAAATTTAGCCATGGCTTATTTTATTTTTATTGTGCAGAATAAATACTGTTTTTGTACTTTAGAGTTAGAGTACCTTAAAACTACTAGAAAATAATATTTCTAACAATAATTTGATATAGTAGAAAAAACTATTGAAACCAGAGATACTATTAGATTCTAGTTACAGTTTTGCTGTATATCAGGACTTCTATTTTCTCATCTATAAACTGGGAATACTTGATCAGATAATTGTCTGTTTTTCCATTCTAAAACTTGCACAATTTTAAATGCACATTGGTATTTTTTTCTTTTCTCAAAAAATTCTTTGTCATTATATTTTAACTTTTATCTCTTAAATTGCAATTTATTTTTTTAACATAGTATTTAATGAGTATGTACTATGTGTCAGACACTATCTTATATATATGAGAAACATCAGTGAACTAAACAGACATGTTCTCTGTACTCTCGTCAAGTGATTTGTCAATGCCTGTGCATTAAGTCCAAGAGAGTAGGTGTTATCCTGACAGCTCAAGGGTATGTGTAGTGCTGGTACTCAAACACCCAAGATGCTAGTAATCTCCTTTGACTTGTCTTACCATTTCTTTCCATCATCTCTGCCCTATAAACACAGTGTTTCAGACCTCAAGCTGGGAAATCCCACTAACAGAGAGTTGTGAAGTATGAGAAGAAAAAATGTTTGATCATTTATTGGGTGACAAATGTCACAGTTACAGCTCTGTGATGGCATCTCTGTTGTCTAGACCATGTAGCTAGGAGTGATCCATTCTTTTAAAATTGTAATACTAATTTTGCCCTCTTTAATATTAGTCTGATGGAAGCATAGTGTTTGAATTTTAAAATACAGTGAAAGGGCTATTTGGCTTTTGGAATTTCAAATTAGCTTTAAAAGTTTAACTTTTCAATTTCCATTATCAAGCTTTTACCCCATTTCTGCTATTATTCTAAAATGTCTCCTTCATGTTATTTTAATTTTAAAACTTTTCCCCTTACATTTTTAAGAATTTGGAGGACTTTTTAAAATTTATTCATTTTCTTTTCTATAACTGTAATCTGGAAGCCTGGTCACAAGGTGGGAGCAGATAGGACAGTTTTCTTACCTGCTGTCCCTTCAGTTAATCAACCCTCCCCCTGCCCCCATCCTAGCTACTTCTGAAAGTTCTTCCATTTTTTCTCTTGTGGATTCACTAAGAAACTGACATGAGCTACCTAAGATATTCTTGGGTTTAGAGTTTTCTCCAAGTGTATGGCACCTTGAAACATCTGAAATTGTGTCATGAACCACCCAGTATGTTTTGGAAGGGGTATGTGCACGAGCATGTATGGTTTTGAGTCTGTGACTACTAAATTTTCATCAGGAGAAAAACTTAGATGAATGATTCTATTTAGAAAAGACCAATTCTACAACACCCCTTGCCTAGAAAAAGGACCCTGGCAATGCCAAACTTCTGATACCCATTCACAAAGAAGAAATGGCAAAAGTCTAAGACCAGGCTTGTGGCATTGTGGCTATATTAGCTTCCCTCTAGTTCAGAGACTGTCATACTTTTTTTGTAAATGGCCACATAGCAATTGCTTTAAGCTTTGTGGGGCATTGAAGTCTCTGTCACAACCACTCACTTCTGCTGTTGTAGTGCAAAAGCAGCAACAAATAATAAGTAAACAAATGGAAGTGGCTATATTTCAATTATAAACCTTACTTAGTATTAGATACTGATGTTTGAATTTTTAATAATTTCATATGTCATTAAATATTATTCTTTTGAGTTTTTTCCAACCATTTTAACATGTAAAACAATTCTTAGCCTGTGGGTTGTACAAAACAGTCAGCAGAATGGAGTAGGCACACCAGTCATGGTTTGCCCATCTCTTTGCCCAACTAGATCATCTGACTAGTTGAATTCCCTTCCTCTTGATGAGTGAGTCTCTTAAGCATTCTTCCATATTAATAAGTTCAAGACGTTGGCTAGGAATGAGATGGCCCCTACTTAGGTTTAATTTTTTAATAGTTCCCATAGCAACCAACATTAGTCTTCATATTGAGGAACCTGGACCCATATGAATGCCGAAGCCTTAGGAAAATGTGAATGACTATTTTAGCTATAGTACTGATCACCCTAAGAAAGTAATCAAGAAACAGAGAAAAGGATATTGGGCTTTTTATATTGGTTACTTTTTTAAAATAAAGGAACTAAGATGATTTTCAGAGGACCTTAGGTTCTGATGTTTTTACCACACTCAATGACTTGTAGACATTTCCTCTATAATACTGATTCCCTGAGAATAGAAATGTTGTAAGGACAGTAGATTCTCTACTGCTATTACACAAACTGGCCACTCACATTCTTCCTTTGGCTCCATTTTGATGAAAAAAAAAATTATTTTTGACAGAGTTTCGCTCTGTTGTACAGGCTAGAGCTAGACTGCCATGGCATCCACCTAGCTCACAGCAACCTTAAATTCCTGGGCTCAAGCGATCCTCCTGCCTCAGCCTCCCAAGTAGCTGGGACTACAGATGCACGCTACCACACTGGGCTAATTTCTTCTATTTTTAGCAGAGACAGGGTCTCACTCTTGCTCAGGTTGGTCTTGAACTCCTGAGCTCAAGCAATCCTCCCACATCAGCCTCCCAAAGTGCTATGATTACAGGCATGAGCCACTGCACCCAGCCTTGATGGAAATTCTTGATTCACAGTTTGTGCTGTTCATTTCCCTATTTTCATCAATGAATGGTTGATGAGAATCAATGAGTCTTGTTCTAATGCAGTTAATAAGGTTGAGAAAACCAATAGACACACCCTCTCTAAAAATTGGAAAGAAAATGTTCTTCAGTGGCCTAGGTGAAATTATTCTTCTAGGTTCCTATCTTCTTGCTTAATCAACAGGAATATCTTTGGCTTATGCTTGGCTAAATCTGATGAACAGTAGCCATATTCTTTTAAACCAATAATTTCCATCAGGCAGGTGTTTCTTAATTACTAACATTTATCTTACAGAACCTGGAAAGAAGGGTGTCCAAAAGGAAAAATCCCAATCATTTGAGTTTTTTGTATGTTTATTTTTTATGTTATTGTATATTATTTTAGACACACAGAAAGCATATGGAATATAATCATTACTTCTGTTTCCAAAACCTATCTTAGGGAATAAAATATTATAAATATTATTTAAGTTTTTAATGTACATCTCATCCTATTTCCTTCTCATTCCTCAGAGATAGCTCCTGTTTTATATTAAGCTTTTATTTATTCTCATGTCTCTCTGTTTTTACTATTTATTGTATGTATTACTAAATAATGTATAATATATTTTTAAGCATTTTAACTTTTGTATAAATGGTATCACTGTATCATTTAAGGTGTTTTGATTTTACTATATATCTCAAGAATGTAGGGTTTTATATCTTTTATGCTTTTGGGCAAGCTTCCCCTGCCTTTTTGAAGGGGACAGCATTAGAAGAGGAACTGTGAATTTCCCCCTCAGACCAAGCTAAGTTCAGAAAGAATACAGTTGATTTCCTTGGCCAAGAAAATGTTTCTCTTAATTTCTACTTGGTTCTCTTCTTACAAGTTGGAAGAGATCCATTCAACGCCGAGTAGCATCTCTCTGAAGGTACACGGTATTGGCTTAACTGTTGGTCATACCATAATGGTTGTCTCATTTTGCTTATTCTGTATATTTTATGGCAGACCTAAATGATAGTCTTGTTGATGGTTCTGGTGGGACCTTATTTAAAATTTTGATGGGGCCAGGCGCGGTGGCTCACGCCTGTAATCCTAGCTCTCTGGAAGGCCAAGGCGGGTGGATCATTTGAGCTCAGGAGTTCAAGACCAACCTGAGCAAGAGCGAGATCGACCTGAGTTTGAGGTTGCTGTGAGCTAGGCTGATGCCACGGCACTCATTCTAGCCCGGGCAACAAAGCGAGACTCTATCTCAAAAAAATAAAAAATAAACAAAATAAACAAAATAAAAATTTGGAGATGGTATTGGAGAGCTGCTTTCACATGAACCATGGCTGTACAGTTAATGAAAAATAATTATTAATTAATTTATGAATAAAATACAGTAGTACATGGTGAAACATGAAGGATTCATGGCTGCTTTAGGGGTCACCGTCATATATTATATAGATCCTGAGTGATCTGCTGGGGTAAAGAGGTGAAATGTGAAATTGAGTATTAGAGAACTCAGTTTTTTCCCCCTCACAAAAACTTCATTGTGGTAGATCCTGTGGAAGGGTAGTGAGAGGGATTTTGTAAAAACTGGTATCTCTCTCCATCTACCAAGAAAGTATGTGAAATGAGAATGTACTAAGGAGTCATGTGCTTTCATGTATGAGGTTAAAGTTTATGTTAGAATAATAATCACAAATGTGACGGCTTAAAATTTTAGGGCACATCTTTTTATTATATGATTGTGATTAAAAAAAACTTGAACACCTTTCAAATGAATTGGTAATTTTTTTTAAAAGTTGTATAATTCAAATGCAAATGTGTTTATTTTTCATTTGACTGCTAAAGGATTTTAGAGTATGTCATTAACAGTTTGGTGTTTCAAAAGATCAGAGAGTAATAAATTATCTTTAATCTATAAAGAAAAAAAGAGAGATACCAGTTTTTAAAGCTTTTTTCCTATTAGATCTCAAATAAGTATTGCTCCTTAGTTTAATAAAAAATACTTTCCAGACAGATTAAATACGAGGACCAGTCTCCAGACCACTCAAGCCTTCTTTATGATACTGATAATCTAGAAGCATTTCCAGGAGTTCATTATCTTTTGATATTTGAATGATTTTATTGTGAGGCTAATGCAAAAGTACCTCCTAGGTAACTTAGTCAATAATGTCATGCGAACACTGAAATACAGAGTTCCTATGTGGCGTACTTTTAAAATTTCTCCTAAGTCACTTGTAAATTGTAGTCAGAATCTTTCAAATTATCTTCATGTTTAGTACTACTCTTTTATGCACCATTATGGCAGCATTCTACATTTATTTATAGAGCTACTTCAATGTTATCTGATAAATTGTATCCTCTCCAAATTCATATGATGAAGTCCTAACTGCCAGTTTCTCAAAATGTGACCATATTTGGAGATAGGGCCTTTAAAGAGGTAATTATGTTAAAATGAGATCATTAATGTGGTCTCTAATCTAATATGACTGGTGTCCTTATAAGAAGAAAAATTTGGAACACAGACATGTACAAAGGGAAGACCACAGAATAAATGAACCCTACTAACACCCTGATCTTGGCCTTCCTGCCTCCAGAACTGTGAGAAAATAACTTGCTATTGTTCAAAGTTTTAGTTTATGGTACTTTATTAAGACAGCCCTAGCAAACTAATATGTCCTCTTAATTTGGGCAATCAAAGATATCATCCCTGGTGTTAAAGAAAGATGACTAAAAATAAAGCTTGGATGATTTTCATGAATAGCTTATGTGTACTACTACTTATGTCCCATACTTGTTTTACTATATTTCATACATTATTAGATCATAAATATTTTGCTTTTGTTTATGTATACTGATGCTAAAAACTACCACTAGCAGATCATGTGCTTTTTATAAAGAGAGAGTCATGCAGGCTTTTCTCTGTTTATATCTCATGGTGTAAAAGACAGGGTGACACTGCTCTGGCTAGCACTGATAACTGTCCCCCAGAATGCATTCTCTCTTTATTCATTTTAGTACACGATTGTTTCAGCAGAATACATAACCACCAAGCCAGAGAGCATATTGTGTCACTCCTTAGCAGTTAGAGATGGCCATGTGACTAAGTTCTGGCAAATAGAATAGGAACAGAAATAATACATGCAGCTTTCATAATGTATCCTTAAGAGAACTGGTTGTTCTCCACTTCATGTTCTCCCTTTTCATGGGCTGGAATTAAAGTGTGGCAATGGTAAGCATAAGACTGTAGAACAATAGAATGAAAATGACCTAAATCTTGGGAGAATTTCATGGATCAAAACTACCTCCTTATCCTGAACTACCTACATTACCTGAGATAGAAATAAACCTTTATCTTCTTTGAGCCACTGTATTTTTGGCTTATTTCTTATAGTAGCTCAGCCTGCACCTAAACACTATAATTGTTGTTGGTTCAATCTAAATAGTCAAATAGAAATATAATATGTTTGAATGTTGAGGAAAAAAGAAAGCCAATGTAATTTTTAACCTGTATACTCCGTATCTCCCTTACTATAATAATCTCATACCATATATGATTCTGAACATTAATAACTATGATTCAGTATCTTATCATTTACATTAAATCTATTCTGAATGACGAGAAAAAGAATTTCATTCATGACTTGGAAAAAATTTATATAACAAAATTTACTATTATTTGTCCTCTGAATCTACATAAAAAAATTTTCAGTTTTGGTTTAATGTATATAATTATAAGTTTTTACATAATGCACTTAAAATTTTCCAATTTTGGATAATTGGATAGCCATGTGGAATTAAAAAATAAAGTACAGATCTCTTAAACAGCTAGTTAATATAGGCAAAGGTTTGTTAATTTAAAAAATATTTAGGATATAGGGTTGCTATATTTTTTATATATGGTCCAATGACTTGACAAAGTTTGAGGTAAAAACATAGTATTGTTATAAGCTATTTCCTCTATGTCAATATACTTTCAAGTAATCTAGTAATGGATCAACTGTAAAAAAATATTAAGCTATTGAGTGCCTTGACCTTAAATTCTAGGCAGCAATAAATGTCTGATTGGCTGTCACAGTAAGCGCAAGAATTTGCCAGCTAAGGATTAAAGGAAGACCCATGCCCTAGTGATGGAAATGATAGCACCTACACAGACCCCTTGAGATTCTTTTTGATTTTGTGACTTTGGCAATCTGCAGATCTTGCAAGTCCTGTCCAGCCCAACTGTCCTCAGTCTCTGTGTCCTTGCCCTGTTCATTGTTGTGGGATCCATATGAGCAGTCTGGTCTTAGGAAAACCAGTAGAACATAGAGTCTCATCTCTTGTCTGAATTTCTGACTAATGATGTATGTATATTTCAAGGATTTACTTATAACCTATTGAATTTTAAGTAAGCTTTGAGAAGACTTTACTAATGCTTACCACTGGGGTTTCATTGTGGTCCTGAAATATAAACTACTGATTAATTTTTTGGGAAAGGGAAAATGAAGCAAGATAGTATTTATAATTCTATCATTGCTACACATTAATACTTTCTTCCAAAATCATATTACTGTGTGTTTTTAATGTATGTTAAAAATAACCTTCAGTGATACAGGTTTTACCTTTCCCCAGGCAACTTCAGAATCCAAATTACTAGGCATTCCTTCAACTGCTGATCTCTTTGTCAATTCCATATCTGTAGCTGCCAGCCATTCTGTCAAGGCATTCATTTCCTTTCGCATCTTACGGGACAATTTCAAGCATTTCTCCAACTGTTGCTTCCTTTCTGTTACCTGAAAAAAATGATAATAAAATGTAATTTGGTTTATTTTTAATTCATATTTAGTTAGAGCCATTTAATTGGAGATTTCATATTTTTAGCATTTAAAATAACCATTTTATTAAATGTTTGAAAAATGATATTTTAGAAAAACCATATATTCTGAATATTAATAGTGAATAAAACAGTCTAAAGCAGATGAGATCCTTCTCCCAAAAGATAGTGCATTGTATGTGTTGTCATGGTAAAAAGAAATGCTTTAAGAATTTGTCTCCAATATAAGTAAAAAATAATTTATGGCCAAATTTTATAATATATATATGGAATGACATGATTCAAACTGAAGGTATGACCCATTTCTTGCAGAAAACCTATAGTCATTTGTCAAAAAGATGGGCAATAGGTTTACAATCTTCTATACACAAATGACGCTTGCTTATGCTGGTAAGGAATCAAAATGGAAAAAGAATAGTATTTCTCTCAATAGGCAAAAGTATTTACGTAATACCTAGAATTACCAATTTTATACTCATTGCATCTTTAAAGTGTCTTATCTTCACACAAAAAATAATACCAAAAATAGGTCACTGAGTCTTTAAACATAATTCTGTCATCCAATAGTGGCAAAAACTAAATACAAAAATAAAATTTTAACTGTCATTAATAGAGAAAATCATGATTTGATACTGTGCTTCTGTTCTCAGTGCTTAAAACCAAGAATCTCAAAAATAAATTGTTCTACATTGCCACATAAGGGATGAACAAATTTGTATTTTTCCACCACCTTTCCAAATATACCTACATTTTATTCAGTTTGTCAGCTGTTTGGCTTGTTAAGAAGTCCAAGATCTCTTCCTAAGTGTAGTCAAATCATCAGCAAAAACCAGATAAATAAGTTTCAGTTCCTCAAAGTCAAGTTCCTTTGCCTTACACCTCCTTAGATTACCACTATGTTCCCTGCAGTTCCTTGAACAAAGAATGGTCTCAGGAAGAATGTTTTATACATTGAATAAAGGAAAGAATGAAATCCTGCGAACCATTCATTGCAAGCCAGAAAATATAAATGGTAGAATTTACACAAAAAATTTACTCTTACAAGTTTGTTCCTGTTTTGTTTGTTATATGTCTTAGGTGTTTGAAAGAGAAAAAAAAAAAACACCTTTTTTCTGTCATGGAGGCTGGGAATCTGAATAATAGATGTCAATATTTGAGTCTGCAGAGGTAGCATGATGAAATGTAAGCATGTCAGGCTCTTCCATATCGAGTAAACTCTCAACTTGATTATGATTTTGGCAGGATGACTCATTTTTCTCAGTTTACACATCTATCAAATGGTATTACACTACTTAGCACATAGGGCTGTTGTCAGAGTAAAATCAGAAAACAGTTTGAGAGAGCTTGACACTTTATAACACCTCAATCCCTTCTTCTATTCCCATTATTTCTCTTTAGGGATAGTTCAATAAAAACTGTGATTGAATGTACATAGCAAAAGCTTTATTTACATTTTTTGTTTTTATTATTAATATTATACAGGTAATGAAAACCTCAAAAAGATTTGGGTTTTGTTGCTAAGAGATCTGAAAAGTGGAGTCTAGATTAATCTCAACTGTAAGGGAATTGATTAAAACAACAAGAACAACTGCACAAGTGCATACATGCCATATTCTTGTATTATGCAGTAGGCATAATAATAGGTAGCACTGATATAAATATATATATATATATATACACACAAACACACACACACAACCAAAATAAGAATCCGGCCATAAGCATGGAAAAATACCAAAGGTATTTTGTGTGTATAAAGAATTTAAAATGCTACAATCAAAATAAATATTCTGAAACCACGATAGAAATTCCAAATGCTCAAACAGATTCATTAGTTACTTTGAGAATAGTGTGTGTACATTTAAAAAATGTTTAGTTGCTGAGGCTGCAAATTCTTTTTTATTTTGTTATTTTTTCTTACAGATTTTCCCTTCTATTTTTCCCCTAAGGAAAGTAAAAGCATCTGCCCTTTGGACTGAAAGAATTTTATTTGTGTATGGGAGAAAAAATAATATACCTTATGGTGTGGTTTCCATGCATAGTTATTTTTTCTATGTGCTATTGGTAGAAAAAGGATTCTAGATTCAATATTTCAAAGAAATTCTATCTTCCCAAAGCTAATGCATTATTGATTTTTATTTATTTTATTTTGCTTATTTCCAGCTGAATAGGTTTTTAAAAAACAGTAGACAGTGCCCTCTTAAGGAAAATTGAGTTTTACACAATTTTGGTGGGGAATGGATACAGCTAAAAGAGTGCCACCTGCAGTAAAATGTTTCAACAGTTATTGTGTTATGAACACTTAAAAATGTATTTTGGGGATAATATAAGCATTGCTATTAATGTATATTTTCATAAAAATCAAAGCATGGAGAATTGAAAAAAGAATAGTAGGTATTATTACATCAAGGCTGCTAAGTTTAATGGCATTCAATAAATTAATGAGATTTAGATATAAGAAACTTTTTATTTCTATTCATTGAACACTTAAACGAAGTGGCTGATATTTAAATAAATATTATAGTAAAATTCTGTACTGTATGAAAAGTACTATAGGCTGAATTGTGTCCCTGAACAATTAATATTAATATGTTGACACTCTAACCCCTAATGTGATTGTGTCTTAAAGAACTATATTTAGTCCTGAGAAAGTAATTAAGGTTAAATGAGGTCATAAGGGTGGGGCTCTAGTTTAATAGACTGTAGCCTTAATAATAAGTTTTCTCTCTTTCTCTCTCTCCCTTTTATCTCTCCTCCACCCCATGTGAGGATACAGTGAGAAGGTAGCCACCTAAAAGCTAAGAAGAAAACTCTCACCAGGAACTGGATGGGACAGCTTCGTGTTCTTGGACTTCCAAACTCCAAAGCTTTGAGGAATAAAGTTCTGTTGTATAAGCCACTCTGTCTATTCTATTTTGTTAGGGCAGCCTGAACTGACTACCACAAAAAGGTAACACATACTGAACTAAGGCAATTACAAATATGTGAATTCTGAAGATGATTAAAATAGAAGGTTCCTTTTGTATATAAAAATAATATAATAAATTAAACATTGCTACCTTTGCTTTTATTCAACAAAGCCACTGTTAAAAATGGTTTGAAGGTGAAAATGCAATTATTTTTTCTCAGCCAAAGAATATATGACATACCACATTTTTATAAGATCCCTTACATGATCCCTTAATCATTAATGATTCTAAATTTCTACTTCAAAAATAAATTTCTGCCCTATGTTGCTGCTGTATTCTGTCATACTATTAAAGTTAAGTATGATTTCTTAGTACTCTTTTCATTTTGCTTTAATATTACTAAGTGGAATGTGGCTAAAATAAATAAATTCTCAAATATATATTTTCAGGGATAAAGAGGGCTTTGGATCATTTTAAATATCATTCAATTCTTTTTTGTTTGTTCATTGGTATTTTTGAGATCTTGTTCTGTTGCCCTGGCTAGAGTGGCATCATCATAGCTCACTGCAGCCTCAAATTCCTGGGTTCAAGCATTCCTCCTGCCTCAGCCTCCAGAATAGCTAGGAATACAGGCAAATACCATCACATCCAGGTAATTTTCTATTTTTTCTGGAGCTTATGTTTCACTTTTGTTCAGACTGGTCTCAAACTCCTGGCCTCAAGAAATCCTTGCATCTTGTCCCCCCAAAGTGCTAGGATTACAGACACGAGCCACTGCTCCAAGCCTCAATTCTTAACAATAATAATGTCAGGGCACTAATAACCTTCTAATGTAATGTTTGGTGTTTTAAATTCTAATTGATTTATTCTATTTTATTTTATGTTAAATTAATTTTTGCAAAGGCAAAGATTTTTGTCTAAATCCTTATGACAAAGAAGAGGCCTGAGGAATGATTATACTACAAAAGGTAAATGGAGAAAACTTTCCCAAAATATATATTTTCCATTTTAAGAAAACATACTCATCAACATATTCTTTTAACATAAAGTCACACAGATCAAATTATGAACTGTTGAATATAAAGAAAATAAATCTCCAGGATTAAACAAGCTATAGCAATAGGATTAATATTAGAGATTACTTAACCTCTAATTAATTATAAACTAGAAATTATTCAATATTTTGTAATTGATGTTAAATATGGAAAAACTGGTATATGTGATAATTGACAAATACTGGAATAAGATACCAAGTGCAGATACAACTTTCCTCTGTGTGTTTATCTTTAACACAATGATAAGCTTCTCTAACAGGATATAAAGGCCTTTTATTCCAAAGGTACCTTGGTAGATTAAACGAGCAGTTGAAATATATTTTAGTTCAAGATTGTCATCATGCTTTACTATTGACTAGGTATTAGTGTTCCTTATTTTTGGAACAAATTAGGAGAAACTTTTGTCAGAGGACCACAACAAACTCTCTTGAAAAGCATGCCAAATATAAATTAGAGGGTTTTATAAATATAAAAATAAAGGTTATCAGCTAACAAAAATGATTATTTTCAGATTTTTATTTGAATCTAAAATTTACTTTCAGTGATAACAAATTTGCAATTAGTAGATTCAAGATACATACTTTAATCCACTTTCAAGGTCACATATTAATACTAGAAATGTACCTCTCCATTGCTATGTCCATGGCTACATATGGACATTAATAGTTGGGTCTAAGATGAGGTGACAATTTTCTCAAAGATGTTACTCTATTCAATAAAGTCAGGAACAGCCGGGTGCGGTGGCTCACGCCTGTGCCTGTAATCCTAGCACTCTGGGAGGCCAAGGCAGGTGGATTGTTAGAGATCAGGAGTTCGAAACCAGCCTGAGCAAGAGCAAGACCCTGTCTCTACTATAAATAGAAAGAAATTAATTGGCCAACTATTATATATAGAAAAAATTAGCTGGGCATGGTGGCGCATTCCTGTAGTCCCAGCTACTTGGGAGGCTGAGGCAGCAGGATTGCTTGAGCCCAAGAGATTGAGATTGCTGTGAGCTAGGCTGATGCCACGGCACTCACTCTAGCCTGGGGAACAAAACAAGACTCTGTCTCAATAAAATAAAATAAAATAAAATAAAATAAAATAAAATAAAATAAAATAAAATAAAATAAAATAAAATAAAGTCGGGAACCAGATTTGTAAAAATATAACTTTTTACCCACCCAGAGATTGATTTCCTTTAGTAAGTATGAAATTAAAATGTTGAAAGTTCATTTTTATTTTTTCTTAACTGGCCCTTCAGATAAACATTTATTCACTACTGATTTTTTCCTTCTACACTAAGCATTAGAAAAGTAAAATTATTCCAAAGTAGCACATTTAAAAATGTTCATTTAGGCACTTAAAATAAACTTGCACTTATTTAGAAATGGCCATAAATGCCAAGGAAAGGACATTTCATTTTCATAAGTTCAAGGAAAAAAAGCCCATTACTTAATTACTAAGAAAATACATTTATTCTCTTAGATACTATAAAATGTATTAAGCAATTAAAACTTTTTAAAGAAAAAAATAATTATTACTATGTTAATACTTTAAGTTTTTTTTTTTTTTTTTTTTGAGACAGAGTCTCACTTTGTCGCCCAGGCTAGAGTGAGTGCCATGGCGTCAGCCTAGCTCACAGCAACCTCAAACTCCTGGCTCAAGCAATCCTCCTGCCTCAGCCTCCCAAGTAGCTGGGACTACAGGCATGCGCCACCATGCCCGGCTAATTTTTTTTTTATATATATATTAGTTGGCCAATTAATTTCTTTCTATTTATAGTAGAGACGGGGTCTCACTCTTGCTCAGGCTGGGTTTGAACTCCTGACCTCGAGCAATCCGCCCGCCTCGGCCTCCCAGAGAGCTAGGATTACAGGCGTGAGCCACCGCGCCCGGCCTACTTTAAGTTTTAATTGAGGACCAAAATATTATAAAAAGTTTAGAATAATGTAAAATAATGGCAGAGAAATGGACCAGTCAGTCCACTATACTGAAAATTCATGTTCTCATGGTTTCTTTTTATAATTACTAAATTTGAAAAGAAAAAGTTAAATGATCACTGTTTGTAGATGACATAATCTTATATATAAAAAGATCCTAAAGAATCTACCAAAATTGTTAGAAATAATAAATGAATTCAGTAAGGTGGCAATGTACAAAATTAGCATACTCAAATAAGTAGCATTTATATATACTAAGAAGTAACTATGCAAAAATGAAACCAAGAATCCAATCACATTTATAATAACATACAAAAGTAAAATATTAGAAATAAATTTAACCAAGGAAGTAAAAAATCTATACAACAAAAACTATAAAACTTTCATTTAATAAATTCAAGAAGACACAAATAAATAAAAAGATATTCATGGATTAGAAGAAATAATATTGTTAAAATGTCCATACTACCCAAAGCAATCTACAGAATCAATGCAACCCCTACCAAAATACCAATAACATTCT
Organism: Microcebus murinus; assembly: GCF_040939455.1. Classification (NCBI taxonomy): domain Eukaryota; kingdom Metazoa; phylum Chordata; class Mammalia; order Primates; family Cheirogaleidae; genus Microcebus; species Microcebus murinus. Next base: position 106,845,690 of record NC_134136.1, read on the forward strand.
TCACAGAAACAGAAAAAAAATCCCAATTTTACCCAGAACCACAGTAAACACAGAATTGCCTGAGCCATCCTGAGCAAAAAGAACCAATCTGAAGGAATCACAAATTCCTTCAGACTTCAAATTATACTACAAACCTATCATGACCCAAACAGCATAGTAACAACATAAAAACAGACACTTAGACCAACGGAACAGAATAGAGAACCCAGGAATAAATCTACACATTTACACATTTACAGTGAACTCATTTTTGACAAAGGTGTCAAAAATATACTTTAGGGAAAGGACAGTCTCTTCCATAAATGGTGCTGGGAAATCTGGATATCAATATGCAGAAGAATGAAATGAGACCCCTATCCTTTACCATACACAAAATCAACTCAAATCAAATCAAATCAACATCTTTAAAGACTTAAATTTAAGACATGAAACTACTAGAAGAAAATATTTGGGAAATGCTCCAGCAAAGTTGGTCTTGGTATATATTTCTTGAGTAATATCCCCAAAGCATAGGCAAGCAAAGTGAAATTGGACAAGCTAAAAGCCTTTGCAAGACAAACGAAACAATCAACAAAGTTAAGAGACCATCCACAGAATGGGAAAAATATTTACAAACTATCCATTTGACAAGGGATTAATAATCATAATATATAAGGTACTCAACTCAGTAGGAAAAAATCAATTTAATTTTAAAAATGGGAAAAATCTGAATAGACAGTTCTCAAAAGAAGAAATATAAATGGCCAACAGGTATATGAAAAAATGTTCAACATCATCAATTATCAGAGAAATGCAAATCAAAACTACAGTGAGATATTATCTTCTCCCAGTTAAAATGGTTTTTACCCAAAAGACAGGCTATAATGAATGCTGGCATGTATGTGAAGAAAAGGGAACCCTGGTACACTGTTTGGGGGAATGCAATTAGTGTAATCACTATGGAGAACAGTATAGAGGTTCCTCAAAAAACTAAAAATAGAACTACCATTTGACCACCAATCTCAATGCTTGATATATATGTCCAAAAAAAAAAAAAAAACACAGAAAAACAAAAACATAAAAGGAAATCAGTATATGGAAAAGACATGTGCACTCCCATTTTTATTGCAGCACTTTATTTATTGGAATCGACTTAAGTGCCCATCAACAGATGAATAGATAAATAAAATGTGGTACATATATACAAGAGAATATTAGTCTTCCATAAAAAGGATGAAGTCCTATCATTTGCAACAACAGGGATGTAAATGGAGGGCATTATATTAAGTGAAATCAGCTAGACACAGAAAAATAAATTTTGTATGTTCTTGCTTATATGTGAGAGCTAAACACTTTTAAGAATTGAACTCATAGAGATAGAGAGTAGAATGATGGCTACCAGAGGCAGAGAGGGGATAAATTGTGGATGGCTAATGTGTACACAAATACAGTTAAATTGAATAAGGTCCAGTATTCAGTAGCAGAATACTGTGACAATAGTTAATAACAATTTAGTGTATATTTTCAAAGAACTAAAACAGTTGAAGAGGAATGTTCCTAACACAGAGAAATTATAAATGCTTGAGGTGATGGATACCCTAATTACCCTGATTTGATCATTATATATTGTATGTCTGTATCAAGACATCACAGGCACCACATAAATATATATGATTAATATGTACCCATAACACTTTAAAAAAATTAAAAAAGAACAAAGCTGGAGCCACCAAATTACCTGATTCCAAAATATACCACAAAGCTAAAGTAATTGAAAGAACATAGTATTAGCATAAAAACATATAGACCAATGGAACAGAATAGAGAGCCCAGAAATAAAGCCTCACATTTATGATCAAATGATCTTTGACAAAGGCACCAAGAACACACAACAGGGAAAGGACTGTCTCTTCAATAAATGGTACTGTGAAATAGGATATCCACATGTAGAAAAATGAAACTGATCCCTATCTCACACCATATCCAAATATCAACTCAAAATGTGTTAAAGGCTTAAATGTAAGTTCTGAAACTATAAAATGACTAGAAGGAAACATAGGGAAAAAGCCTCCTGACATTGGTCTTGGCAAAGATTTTTTTGGATATGACTCTAAAAGCACAGGCATCAACAAGAACAAAAATAGACAAGTGGGAATCATCAAACAAAAACGCTTCTGCTCAGTAAAGGACACAATCAACAGAGTGAAATGCCAACTTACTAGCAAAATTTTAAATCATCAAAGTTCTAACTATACAGACTATTTGTGCTGCGGGAAGTGAGATGACTATCCTAGACATCCCACAGTTTTGGAAAGAGGAGATAGAGACATCTCTTCATTATCAATGTAATTAAGCATCTTTAATTAACAGTGAGATGGAGTTGGTCATAAGACTTTGATCAGGGCAACAATATAAAAATAATTACAGAGTCATATTATATAGTTGGCTATTCATACTATCTTATTAGCCAAGTGCGGTAGATCGTGAAAGCTTGGCCATATGGGTAAATAATTTCTGCGGAACGTTCCAACTCCATTAAACCTAATATGATCTATGTGGAATGTGTCAACTCCATTAGACCTAAATATAAATAGATGCAGTAGTTTATAATATTTACCAGTCTTTAAGTCATCATAAGTAAATTTATACAATGGAAAGAAGGCAAATTTAGAACAAAGAAACTCTTATACAATTATCTGAAGGGCTAATAATAAAAACCTCCCCCGAGTGCAGTTTTCAATCTGCACTGAATAGCAGAACTTCAATGATTAATTATTGTTTCTTAATAAGAATTCACATGGAAATATATATGTGCGTGTACATATATGAGAGAGAGAAAAAATTCTGAGATTCCAATTGTACATAATTTACATAATTTACTGCCTCATGCTTTCTTGATTTACAAATTATAAGTAAAGTGGAAAGTAGTGTTTGTGGTCTCAGCACGCACGCACCTTCGCTCCCAGCTCATTATAATGCAATTTCAAAGCTGTTACTCTTTCATCAAGCTCTTTGGGATTTTCTGTCTGTTTCTTCTGTACAATCTGACGTCCAGTTTTTATCACCATTTCCACTTCAGACTTCACTTCACTTAGACTTTTATACAAGTTCTAAGTGAAAAAATAAAACAAAACATAATAATAAGCAACAGTGTTAAATTAACTCATATCATTAACAAAAAGAAATAGAGTAAATAGTCCCATAATTAGTATTCAATGTCTATAGGCTTAATAGAATAGTATTTTGCAGCTGTGGTAGATATGCAGTTTTTGCATCTTCTATTGATTTAATGTTTTTACCTGCAATTATAAACAAAAATACACACATGCATAATTTGCAGCTATTCTTACGAATGCATTAAATATATATATGTGTGTGTGTATATGTATACACACACACATATATTTCAATCCAATTTCATAATGGTCATTTCTAAATGTCACATGATTTCTATTTTAAATTTTAATTTGAGCCATGAATTTGAATAAATTAATTCATTCATTCAGTGGGTATTTATTCAGTGCCTACAATGTACCAGATAGGATTTGAGTCACTGGGGAATTAGTGGTGGCCAAGATACACACATTCACTGTTGTTCTCATGGTGCTTATGCTTTAGTGGGGTAAAATATCAAAATTTTCAGATCATAATTTTAATATATATTATATCATATATAAAGAACAGAGGTAGTTTTAAGTATGTTAATTAGATTATACAAATTTCTTAATGGCGTTCAAAAATATAAACAGATATAAAAATATTATTTAAAACTCACATGAATATCACATCTATAAAGTACTCATATATTGTTTCACAAGAGTAGGTTGCCATAAAAAAGCCTCATGAGACAAGTGTCATAACTTTGGAAGATAGCTATGCTCATCACGATACCACCAACACTTCATTTGGTGTCATGACTTTGCTTTGTAATTATTTTTCTGGAAATATTTATGTTTGTATATATGCATGTATATATGAGTATATGTGTATAAATGTATATACTAGTTTATATTACACATTGCTGCTTTTATTTGTTCAGTGGTAAGTCTGAATGATAAATACTTATTTTACTATTACCTAGAAATAAGCTTGCTAGTAGGTCATTGTTTTTTGGAACTAGAACAAAAATTGAGGTTTTTTTTCTCTTTTCAGTTTAAAATAAATGCCTAAAACAAAACATTTTGTAAAGGCTGAGCAATTATATGATTAATCAAGGTTACATGGAAAATGTATTTCCATCTTAATCCCTTCTTTTGATGATTTATGTTAATATTCATTTATTAATAATTGTGAGTTTTTTCTGAGTTTTGTAGAGGAATTCTTTTTGTCACTTCATATTACTTTTGTCATAAGAGATATATAAATGTCAGCATATTTGGAAACATTGAAATCATTAATTGTTATGTTGGGAATCAACTATGTAAATTTTGAAATCAAAGATTCTTCCAAATGATTTACTTTTTAAACTTTGAAAAAATATCAATGCTTTATTTTTATGAAGAAAGCTCATTCAAGCTACTATTACCTATTAACATAATTTCATTCAATAGGTAAAGAAAATATTTATAAACAATGAGAAGAAATATTCCTTATATTTGTATTTGTTCCAGTAAGAATTTTAATAGACAAAATTGTCTTGAAGGGAAGGCCATGGTTATGGTATAAGCCACAAAGCAACTTAAGTAATGAAAAGTCTAAAAGTTGTGAAGAATAGATGTCCTTATGAAAGAACTACTTGACTTGGTCTCGACATTCAAACCAGAACAAGAAACAAATTGAGCAAGTACCTTGAGCTGTTTCCTTTGTATGGGTACAGGGTACAAAAACAGAATATGGGCATAGATAGGGTTGTTTTCAGCTCATATTTACTGGTAGATAAGTTTTATGAGTTAACATTAGAGACAGGTTCTGAGAAGAGGCTGAACAGATAGATCTCCCTTTGCAAATATGAGTCAAGAAAGTATAGTCGGGTCACTTTTCTTTCAATTCTTTTGCAAAATTTAAGATATATCTCCATGTATTCCCACTATTACTCAGAAAATATTAGTTAATCATTGTATATCATTATATTCAAAATTCCTTTTTGGGGGTAAGAATATTTAAAGTAATTATAGCACTAATATTCAGCCTAAAATATGAATAAATGTTATTGGATATAAAACACTGCATAGTTTTTCAAAAATAAATATATACATTTATTTTAAAATGTTTGTTTAAAAGAGATATTTTCCCATTCCTAATGATATGACTGAAATGTACCTAAAGGGGTTTGTTTTTCATTTATATTATGGAGTAGATGCAGAAACAATACTTAAAACACAAAGTACTAAGGAGGCTTCCTTTCCCTTTAATATTAATAACATTCAGCATTTTCATTTCATATGAATTTCTACCTTTATGATTCATAGCTCACGTAGAGTTATATAATACCTATATGACTCTAGTATATACCCTCATACTTCAACTTTATGCTGTCAGAGGAATCACTGACTTGGTAAATTTCCAATAATCACAACATAGGACACTACTAGATAGTCCAAGTCTAATGATGACTTCTGCTACAGGCTGTGTTGTCTGGTGGCATTTCAGTGTATATCCAACACTGATATTTAATGGAGAGATGTTAGAGTTTGGAATAAGAGTACCCGGATTGGATCCTGCTTTGCCCTTTACCAGATGTTTGTCTTTAAATTCTCTCAGGTAATTCTCTAATTCTCAGCCTTGAGAATTAGAGATGACTTCTGTAAATCAGTTAGCTTACTTGGCACTCATTATTTCTGGATTATATATTATTATTGTAGCTACTGCTGTTGTTGCTGTTTTTAGATTAATACATTTCCTTTGTGGATTTCCATTTAAAATATATTCAAAGTACCACGAGAATTAAACAAGGGAGACACCCTTTTATATTCTACACAGTCCTTAGCAGAATCATAGATTCAAAAATGACAGTTATAGATTAGGTATTACTTGGCTACTATATCATAAAAGTTCTTGTCTCTCAATACACTTGTGCCAATTTTTGTTCTGAATCCTAAAATTATACACTGTAATTATTACAGTTGTCTGAAAACAATTTTACTACAAAAGAGGATCATCAAATACTTCTTAATAAGGAAAGTTGGCATACTTGCCACCAGAAATACATACCACACAATGATTTAACTGTGACTGTACTACTTCCTGTTCAACACTTTTTGTTTCCAACGCAGGCAAGTGCATCTTCACTTCGTCTAAAATCATCTTACTTTCTTGTAGCCGCTGCTCAAAATTAGCTGGTTTCTGGAATAATCGAAACTTCATGGAGACATCTTGCAATTTTTTCTGTAAGGACAATGTAAGGATGCACAAATTTAAATTTTGTCTTCTAAACAATAACCAGTTGTATTTTTGCTAATATATATTCTTTTATTACTAAAGATATAGAGAAATAAACATGTTTTAAAAAATAAAGTTATTTCCCCTTTTCCATTTATTCAACACAAAGGAAACACACATTTGGGAGAAGAATTCAATATTTTTTCTTTTTTTTTTTTTTTTGAGACAGAGTCTCGCTTTGTTGCCCAGGCTAGAGTGAGTGCCGTGGCATCAGCCTAGCTCACAGCAACCTCAAACTCCTGGGCTCGAGCGATCCTTCTGCCTCAGCCTCCCCAGTAGCTGGGACTACAGGCATGCGCCACCATGCCCGGCTAATTTTTTATATATATATCAGTTAGCCAATTAATTTCTTTCTATTTTTATAGTAGAGACGGGGTCTCGCTCTTGCTCAGGCTGGTTTTGAACTCCTGACCTTGAGCAATCTACCCGCCTCGGCCTCCCAGAGAGCTAGGATTACAGGCGTGAGCCACCGCGCCCGGCCCAATATTTTTTCTTAATGTGATACTAAATAAAAGGTGCTTTATTAAGTTATTTTATCTTAAAATGTAGAAAGCAAAAAACCCCATATTGTTTAGGCATCAAATTGTAGTTTTAAAATAATGTCCTTGCTCCCAATTATACTAATAATCAAGTTGCCTTATATGAAATAGACTATATTTTAATATCTGATTAAAACAACTTCCTTAATTTATACAAAGAAATGTACCTGTGCAACATCAATTTGGGATAGGACCCTTTGGGCAGCCTCCTTCCCCTGGTTGTGTTTCTTCATTTCTTCTAAACTGATCTCATGACTTGTCAAATCCGATTGGATTTTCTGGTGGGACAATGGTATTATTAGTCAGCATGTTCTGCATGTTATTGCAAAGAACTCACTTTCCAAGAAGATGGAATTCAGAACTTCTCCTAAATAATTACTAAAATGTAGCCTCCTTTAAAATGACAATAAATATTTTTACTTATCATAAATTGAAATGACTTATTTCTCCTCTATTTGGGCTATTATGAAAAAGAAATCATCATTTGGAGTTAATAATAGTTATTTCAGATATAATTTTCAATACAAAAAAACTACAACCATCTAATAATAAATAGAATTGATACTGTTTTATGTTTGAAGTTATATTCAAATCTGACCAAAGACAAGAATGGAAACTTTATACATAAGCTAATAGTGACAAGGATAAGACATAATGAGAAAGTTTCATGTGAACAATATTCCTTAATAGCAATATTTACTCAGTCATTCTGTGCCACGTTTCAGTTAAATTTAAGGGAAACTGTATCTAGAAAAGGGAAATTAAATGCTTCAACTGGTATTGCTTTTTATCTGACAGATAATTAATGGCTTCCTATAGATATTGATTTTTGAATTTTAAATAACTATAAAAATGTCTATATTTTCCATATTCAATAAAGACATTTTTATCGTGTTCTATTAAAAAAGTATGTCTGCATTTGACTTATGAATTTCTGAGCCAGTTATGGGGATGGGTCAAATCCTGCAGCATACTGATACCAAAACAACAAATTCATTCATTTCCTTCTGTGAGATGTAGCAAAAATCAGCTATTAGTCAAATTATTCTAATTTAAATTTCAGTTAGTGTCAAATTATCATGAAAAAATTAGAGAAGAAACTGATTAACTTATACCACAATGGCCAATAAAATTATCATGCAAAACAATTTGTATAATATATATTAGTTTAAACTGATTTTCACCAATTGGATTCAATTCTGGTACATATTATTAGAAAATATCAGTTTTGCTTATAAGTTACCAAAGAGAACTATAGCCCTAAATTGAGTAATGAGAATTATCCTAAGAAAATGGGCTAAATCAGGGGTCCTCAAACTTTTTAAACAGGGGGCCAGTTCACTGTCCTCTAGACCATTGGAGAGTGAGCACTGTGGGCCCGGGACGAGTCGGCTGTTAAGCAGGACAAGAAGCAGAGGCAAAAACACCCAGAGGGCTGGATAAATGTCCTTGGTGGGCCGCATGTGGCCTGTGGACCATAGTTTGAGGACCCCTGGGCTAAATGGTTCAGGAATTCCTTAGGATGCAAGGTTATAAATTTCAGGACATACCTGGATATTATTTCTTAGCATATTGATACTAATAATTATAAAAGCAAATTAATTATGAATTATTTAGGTAGTTAGAATTATGCCTTAAAATAAATAAGAGATGAGACTCATAAGTTAATATCATTTTTATTTTACTATGTACAATATCTTCATTGGTTGAATAACTAACTTGCATGCAAAATACTGGTATGTACTCTTCTTCAGGAAACTGAATCTGGAGCTTAAGGATCCACCTATACATATAATACTAAGAGTAAGAAATATAATGGAATGTATAAAATTTGATGGAAATATGCAGGGTAGAGTGACACTTGTATAGGGGAGTTAATAGATGTCACAGAAGAGGTGTTGTTAAAGTAGAACCCTGAATAATTTGTAAGCACTGCTGAGAGCTTGAAATGCTTTGAAGGATTTTTGGCCAGGATTTTACAGCTGGGAAATAGTCACCCTCTCAAAAATGTGGGCCAATAAAAACTATTTCTGTGCCACACAATCCTGGCCACCTCAAGTCATGGGTGATTAGAGCATGAACAATGCTTGTGCCAAGATAAATCTATAAGATTCTCTCTCAGAAATTTAGAACTGACAGAAAAAGGCTGGTGAAACTTTGTGAGTGCTTAGAATTATATCACATATGTTAAGGAATTGTGCTTATGAAGTCTCTAGTTTTCAGAGTAGATTGTGGAACAGTAAAAGTCCATGAGCATTGAAAGAAGAAAGAAGTAGATGTATAGAAAGAGACTTAGTAACAAAATTACCAATGGCTTCTAATCATAGGCTGAAGTTGATGGTATTCACCAACAATGGCTGCAACAATGGCTATCACACCACATGCTCCTCTTACTACTCCCTCATCAAAAGGTGGAGTTTATTTATTTGCCTCTTTAAATATGAATTGTCCCTTTGACTGCCTTAACTAATAAAATACAGCACAAGTAATGCTCTGTCCATTATGGCAAAAGTCCTTAACTGGCCTGGAAGCTTCCACTTCTGTCATATGGGGCACTGACACTTAGGGTGCTCTCTATTGGAACCCATTCAACATATAATGCTCTGAGAAACCTGAGTGACATGGAGAGGTCATGGATAAGGGCTGCAGTAAACATTTCCAGGTGGGCATTCAGTTAACAACTGCTAGCCATGTGAGTGAGCCACACTGAGCTTTCAGGTCACTATAGTACTAGCCAACAACTAACTATAAAATTACATGAAAGACCCTAAGAAAGACTCATCCAGCTGAGTTTTCTCAATTCACAAGATCATTAGAGATAATGAAAAATGGCTATTACAAGTAACAAGAACACAGGTTTTAGTCCCTGAGTTAAAACTTTATATTTGGCCTTGGCTTCCATGGTACATTCCTGTACCCTTATGACAAATATCCCTTCACCATTTTTGCTTTTGCTTTAATTTAATGTTGTTACTTGTCCATAAAAGTCCTAAATAGTATACTATAAATGCTAGGAGACAAGGAGTTATATAAACAAAAGAAATTCTGGTTGAAGAAAAACAATATGTAGAGAGAAGGCACAGAAGTGTATAAAGAATGGGGCAGAAATATTATTAGAAATGCAGGTAGAAATCATGTACTAAATAACCTTATGTCCTAAATGAATAGTTTCTACTATTTTGAACATAAAGGTAAATATTAAAATTCAAAATTGATCAGAATCATAGATAATAGTTTTATTGCCAATATTTAATCCAATAACTAAGGAAATTGATAGGGATAAAATGTTACTATAATCAGTACTACTTTGAAATGAATTTGTATTATATTAGTCACTATAGATGTGTGCATGTGTGTGGGGAAAGAAGAGAAATTGGGAAGGAGGAAGGGAGGAGGAGGAGATAGAGAGAGAAAGAAAAGAGGGAGGCAGTGTACATTTGTACAATATGTGTTAATATTTACTTTAGTGTTTTACAATATTAAAGAAAAATAAGAAGGGAAGGTAAAGAGAGAACCATGAAGAACACAGGAATTTAAGTGATGTAGAGAAGAAAACCACCAAGAAAAGAAAAAGAACAGCCTAAGAGAAGAGGAGGAGGAAAAATGAAGAGAGAGCCACTTAAATCAAGTGATGTAAGAATTTTAGAAATGAGAGAGTGAAGTAAACAATGTCAGTTCTGAGATGGGTCAAATGATATATGTAATAACAAGGGTACATGAGTTATTCAATGAGCACTGTAGCTAGAATAGAGATAGTGGATGATGAGAGCAAAACTCAGAATTTCAAGGGCTGACCTGATTAAGGATCAAGAAGTATTCTTATAAAAATAATTTAAATTACTTTTGAAGACTTTTGTCCCCACACATTAATGAAATTCAGATCAATCAGTCTTGAACACTTGTAAGGCTAAGCTATGTATTAATTAAAGGAGCCAATGGATGGAGTGATTTTTTTAAAAAAATGTAAGGAAACAATTCATTAGAAAAATCTTGTGTAAAGCAAGGGAACTGGACTGAAGGACAAAGGTCAGGGCCAATGGAAAATATTGACAGGAAAAGAGGTGGCATTTTGCAGAAACTAAAGTTAAGACATAAAAATAATTTAGGATGTGGAGAGGCCAGAGTTGAATGCTTCTTAGTGCATCAAATATGATGCACTAGGAGAATCAGAATGGAATAGTGTTAACAGAAATTAGGATGTAAATTAGGATTTAAATCTCAGGACTCTGACTTGCAATCTTGGGCAAAGCACTAAACTTCATCCTTAGCCTCAATTTCCTCATCTCTAGCCTGAGAATGATAATGAAAAGCCAGCAATGAGACTTCATCATAATTTTTAGGCAGCATATCTGAGAGATTCTCAAATCTTCAGTAGAATACAGTAGTTTAGGTCAGAAGTTTAGATGTCATGGTATATGTAAAATACCTGTCCAAGTTGTTTGCACAAATATTTACTGATTAATTATTGGTGATATTACATATAATCTCCTTATAAGGACACGGTACTTGGTATCTGCTGAGTATGCAGAGGAGAAGGTAAAGGAAGAGTCTTAATCAAAGTAATGGAAGTTGAATAGCCATTGTGGAGACTATGAAAGGAAACTGATAAGAAAAAAAATTAAAAGATATTCAGAGAGATTAGAGGGACAAAATTAGACATCTGTATCAGTGTCTGTCTACATGTTTTTAAAACATTTTTTATCCCCTTATTCACCAAGGTATAGTAGAAGAGAAAATGAAATATATATATATAGTCCTTGCACCATTTATACAAGAGGGGCAAGAGGAGAGCACAGAAAGAAATCATCATCATTATCATTGTCACCAGAGCAGACATTTGAGTTTATGTACTAACACTTTATATAATTCATTCCATCTTCTAATCAAATTAACATAATTATTTATCTTTGTTTACAAATGAAGGTAGAAATGTTGACATGCCCCAGATATCATAGCTAGGAAATAGCAAACTCAATGCACTTTAAACAATTATATTGCCTCTTAAATTATGACTTAAAAACAAAATTATCACCAAATGAATAATTGTCAGACAAAACATAAATTTAATCTTATTTGTATATGTATAATATTTAGTTCATTCAATTTAATAAACAAGTTGTTCAGCCTCTGTTACTCAATTCCATATGGTGAGAACAAAACTCCCAAAGATGGTGGACCAGAAGCATCCTGCACTCATTGCTCTCAAGGAGAGGATTGAAAGTTGCAGGTAAAAGTTCACTATGGATGAACCATCTCAGAGAGACCACTGTGAACCATTAAAGAGATGACTGGAGACACACAAAGTGGAGAGAAAAGTGGGGTGATCCACTTGGCAAGATTGAAAGGTACGGGGAGAAGTGTCCACACATGGGGAAGGGTCAGAGGAGAGATCCCTTGGGCTCTGCACTTCCCCACTGGACACTGCAACCCAAGCTATAAGGGGGTTCCACCACAGAAGGCCTCCAAACTGGTCAGGGATCTGCTTGGAGTCTACAGCAGCATTGCACCAGACAGTGGGCACAGTGGGATTCCACTGGATTCTGATCCTGGGTCACTGTAGGTAACCAGATGCCATCCTGAGTTTACAGCATGAAAATGCAGCACATGCTGTGAGCCCACTGACATGGCACACCCTTCACACTGGTGACTCTAACCATGCCCTGTGATGTACAGAGGCCATGGCAGTTCCCCCTGCATATTGCTGCTGACCCACCTACCAAAAGCTTCTCCCACTCATGCATAGAACCACTACCCCTAGAACTGAACAGTGGGAACACTCACAGCCCTGACATCTGTGGTCACTGCTTAAATGTCTCACCCAGCTGCCACCACCACCACCACAAGGAGGCCCAAACAGAGCAAACACACACGCCACCTGCCTCAATGGAGAAGGATGTGCCCAGGCCTCTGCCCAAGCCTCCAACAGTATCACGGGTACCAACCCACCACTCAATATGAATATATGAATATCCCCCAGCACTGGCTTGATTTATGACACCACAGGCAAATGGGACCACATAGGAGAACAGGTGCATTCCAGGCTCTTAGGACATCTGCCACTCTCCTGCTGTGTCAATATGCTGGAATAGCACACAAGTGTACCAGCCAGGGACCCCCGCTTTTTTCTAAGTAGGAGATTTTCCAGCAGAGGAGAACAGGTGCACCAAAAACTCATCTGTCTTTAACTGAGAGAAGAGGTTTCAGATAAGAAGGAAGCAGCATAAGAACTTTGCCAACATGAAAAATCAAGCTGTTATTACAGCCCCAAAGGATAACAATAGGTCTCCAGCAACAAACCCCAACATAAAGAAAATTGTCAAAATGTCACAGATAGAATTCAGAAGATGGATGGAAAATAAGATGAATAGGATTAAAGAGAATGTTGGAAACCTACACAAAGAAAGCAAAAAAAATATCTGAGGACATGAATGAAGAAAATGAAAAAGTTGCTAAGGAGAGAGATAACATAAGATATAACAGAACTTAATGAAAAGAAAGAGTTATTTAGGGAATTCCAAAATACAGCAGAAAACTTCAACAGGCTAGAACAAGCAGAAGAAAGAATTTCAGAAATTAAAAACAAGGCTTTCAAACCAACCTACTCAGTCAAAGATGCAGAAAAAGAATAAATGTGAATGAACAATCACTCAGAGAAATACGGGACTATGCAAAGTGGGCCAATATAAGAATGATGGATAAGGAGAAGAAGAAAAAGCAAAAGGTATAAAAAACCTATTTGAGAGAATAATTGAGGAAGACTTCCCTGGTATCACCAGAGATTTAGATATCAAGATACAAGATGGTCACTGAACACCTAGAAGGATCACACCAAATAGGACCTCACCAAAACAAACTGTTATCAATCTGGTAAAAGTAAAAGTGCAGGAGAAAATCCTACAAGCTGCAAGATGAAAAGTAACTACTAACTTACAAAGAAAAACCCATCAGACTAAAAAAAGACTTCTCATCAGAGATTTTACAAGCCAGAAGGGACTGGAGCCCTATTTTGGTCTTCCTAAACAGAACAACCGCCAGCCAAGTATTTTGTCTCTTGCAAAATTAAGTTTCATAAATTATAGAAAAATAAAGACTTTTCCAGAAAGCAAACAGGAAAGGAATGTGTCACCATTAGACCTAATCTACAGAAAATGCTCAAAAGTGCATTGTATATAGAACATGGCAATACATACTAACCAGTGTAAAAACACCTGAAAGTTAAAGCTCAAAGCTCTTATAAAGGAGTAGCATAAGAGGGAAAACAAAACAACAAGGTATCATTCAGTATGATAAACAGAACAGTATTCCACATAACAATACTAACACTGAATGTGAATGGTGTTAATTTTCCACTTAAAATATATAGACTGGCTGAATGAATGAAACAATCACAACCCAAGTATATGCATATCTAATTTGCAAGGACTCACACAGATTCAAGGTAAAGTAATAAAAATAATATTCCATGCAAATCAAAACCAAAAGCGAGCAGGTGTAGTCATTTTCATATCAGATAAAATCAACAATGATTATCAAAATGATAAAGATGGTCATTATACAATGAAAAAGGGAGGAACTCAGCAGGAAGGTATAATAATCCTAACTATATATGCATCTAACACAGGAACTCCTTAATTCATAAAAGAAATTCTATTAGATATAAGCAAAGAAAAAAGAGTAGCAACAGAATTACTGGGGACTTCAACATTTCATTGAAATATTGGGAAGACCATAAAAGTAGTAAATCAACAAAAAAACACTGGACTTAAATGGTATTCTAGAGCAAATGGACCTAACAGACATCTACAGAACATTTTACCACAAAATTATAGACTATACATTCTTCTCATCAGTACTCGGGACATTTTTCAAGATCGATCATATCTTCATCCACAAAACAAATATCAGCAAATTCAAAAAAACTGACACAATACTATATATCTTCTCAGACCACAGTGGAGTAAAATCAGAAATCAATTCCAAAACTCTGAAGTCCACACAAAGTTATAGAAATTAAACAACCTGCTGCTGAATAATCCTTGAGTCAACAATGAAATTAAGATGGAAATCAAAATATTCCTCAAACTGAATAACAATGGGGACAAAAGCTTTCAAAATCTATGGGATACAGAAAAAGCAGTGCTAAGGGGAATATCCATAGCCTTAAATGCTTACATCAAAAAGACAGAAAGATCACAAATTAAGAAACTAATGTCACGCCTCAAAGAACTAAAAAAGGGACAAACCTATAAGCACCAAAAGAAAAGAGTTAACAAAGCTCAGAGCAGAACTAAACAAAATGTAAACCAAAAAAACAATACAAAGGATCAGCAAAACAAAAAGTTGGTTCCTTGAAAAGATAAACAAAATTGATAGATAACTAGCCAGACTGACCAGAAATACAAGAGAAAGGACTCAAATAAGCTCGATCAGAAATGAAAAAGGAGACATTATAACTGATACCATGGGAATACAAAATATCACTTAGGAATAATACAAAAAACTCGATGTACATAAACTAGAACATGTAGAGATAATGAATAAATTCCCAGAAACACAACATCTCCCAAACCTGACTCAGGAAGAAATAGAAATCCTGAATAGACCAATAACAAGCAGTGAGATTTAGGCAGTAATAAAAAATATACCAACAAAAAAATGCTGCAGACCAGATGGACTCACAGCTGAATTCTACCATAACTACAAGGAAAAACTGACACTAATCCTACAGAAATTATTCCATAACATTGAGACAGGGGGATTCTTCATAACATATTCTATGAAGCCAGTATCACCCTGATAACAAAGCCAGGGAAGGACATAAAAAAATGAAAACTACAGACCAAATATCCCTTATGAACATAGATGAAAAAATGCCCAACAAAAACCAGCAAATCAAATTCCACACCACATCAAAAAGACAATCCACCATGATCAAGTGGGTTACATCCCAGAGATGCAAGGATGATTCAATATATGCAAATCAATAAATGTAATTCACAACATAAACAGGAGCAAAAACAAAGACCATATGATTCATTTCAATAGATGCAGGAAAAGTATTTGATAAATTCCAGCACTCTTTCATGATAAAAATCCATTATAAACTAGGCATAGAAGGAACAAACATCCAAATTATAAAAAGCCATATATGACAAACCTACAGCCAACATCATATTGAATCGGGGGAAATTGAAAGCATTCCCTCTAAGAACTGAAACAAGACTACGGTGCCCATTGTCACCACTTCCATTCAACAGAGTGCTGGGAGTCCTAGCTAGAGCAATCAGGCAAGAAAAAGAAATAAAGGGCATCCACATTGGGAAAGAAGTCAAAGTATCCATGTTTGCTGATAATATGATTTTAAATCTAGAAAACCCTAAATACTCCACCAAAAGACTCCTAGAATTGACAAATAAATTCAGCAAAGTTTCAGGTTACAAAATCTAAATAAAAAATCAGTAGATTTCCATATACTAACAGTCAAGCTGAGAGTCAAAATAAGGACTCAATAACATTTACAATAGCTACAAAGAAAATAAAATACTTAAGAGTATACTTTACAAAGGAGGTGAAAGATCTCTATAAGAAGAACTATAAAACACCAATGAAAGAAATCACAGATGACACAAACAAATGGAAAAGCATCCTATGCTCATGGATTGTAAGACTCAACATTGTTAAAATGTCCATACTGCCCAAAGTGATTTACAGATTCAATGAAATTCCCATCATAATACCAATGTCTTATTTCACAAACCTAGAAAAAAACAATCCTAAGCTTCATTTGGAACCAGAAAAGAGCCCAAATAGTTGAACCAATCTTAAGCAAAAAGAACAAATGTTGGAGGCATCACACTACCTGACTTCAAATTATCCTACAAAGCTATAGTCATCAAAACTGCATGATAGTGATATAAATGTAGAGACATTGACTAATGGAACAGAATAAAGAACCTAGAACTATAACCATATAGCTATGACCAACTGATCTTTAACAAAACAGACAAAAACATACACTGGGGAAAGGATGCCCTACTCAGTAAACAGTGCTGGGAAATTTGGATAGCCATATGTGGAGGAATAAAAGAGGACCCTTATCTCTCACCATATAGAAAAATTAATTCAAGGTGAATAAAAGAGTTAAATGTAAGGCATGAAACCATAACAAGTGTAGACAAAAAAACAAAGAACTCTTCTAGACATTGGTCTAGACAAATAATTTATGACTAAGAATCCAAAGGCAATGGGACTTAACTGAATTAAATAGCTTCTGCATAGCTAAGGTTATAATCAACAGAGTAAACAGGTAACCTACAGAATAGGAGAAAATATTCACAAACTATATGTCCAGCAAAGAACTAATAGCCAGAATTTACAAAGAACTCCAAAAAAATCAGCAAGAAAAAAACCAAACAACCTCATCAAAATGAGGGCATAAGACATGAGTATAATTGTTTCAAAAGAAGACAGATGAATGGCCAACAACACATGAAAAAATGGTCATCATCACTAATCATCAAGGAAATGAAAATTAAACCACAATGAGATACTACCTTACTTCTGTCTGAATGGCCACTATTAAAAAGTCAAAAACGAACAGATGCTGGAGTCAATATAGAGAAAAGGAACACTTCTCATGTTCCTTTGTTGATGGGACTACAAACTAGTGGTGGGACTGTTGGTGGGACTACAAACTAGTACAACTCCCATGGAAAACACTATGGAGATTTCTTAAAGAAATTAAAAGTAGGCCTACCATTCAATCCAGCAATTCAATTCCTGAGTATCTACCCAAAGGAATATTAATCATTTTATTAAAAAGACACCTGCACCCAAATTTTTGTCACAGCACAATTCATGATTGTAAAAACATGGAATCAACATAAGTACCCATCAATCGAAGAGTGGATAAAGAAAATGTGGGTTGTGTGTATACACATACACACACAAACACACACATCCCATGGCCATGGAGTACTATTCAGCCATAAAAAGGAATGTAATGATGTCTTTTGCAGCAACTTGAATGGAACTGGAGTCCATTATCCTAAGTTAAGTATCTCAGTAATGGAAAATTAAACACTACGGGCTATCACTAATAGGTGGGAGCTAAACAAATGGGTACACATGGACACAAAGAGATGCAAAGGACATTGGAAACTAAGAATCAGGGAGGATGGGGGGAGAGTGAGGGATAAAAACTTACCTATCAGGTACAATGAACATGATCCAGGTGATAGGCACACTGAAAACCCTGACTTCAGCATTATACAGTGTAACCATGCAACAAAAACATTTATACCTCCTAATATTTTGAAATAAAAAATACATAAAATCCCTGTTGTCTCTATACATAAGGAACTTTTATTTTAGGGAGGCAGAATGAGAGATATAAGTAAATTTCAAAGCAGAAATATATTTAATATAATAGAAAAACCCATACTCTGTGATCAAAAAGATAAATATATATACTGTATAGTCTGGTAACATTTTAAAAAATTGACATAATTTTAATTGCACACGGCTGAGAAGTGGTTTTGGAGGGAAAATTAGGATGTGTGATCTTATTTCAGGCGGCAGGACCCGAGGTAGCAAAGATTAGGTTTGGGGCATGAAGAGTGGGTATGCTCAGTTTTATGAAAGGAAAGGCAGGATATAGGAGAGTAAGAATTACTGTTCAGAGGAGGGATTCAAATTGAACTTTAAATTTCAGTGCCCCTGACTTGCAAGAGATCCTTTTATGACCCAGCATTTAATCTTCTTTTTGAAATTTGCACTGTATTTTTATCAAAGACTGCCCCTCAAAATTCTAGAAACTTGGCATTACAAAACAAAGCAAAATAGCCTAACTAATATTTGAAACAGGTCTTCTGAAGATAAATTCCACTTTTTTTTTTTTTTACAAATGAACCATACTGTAAAATGACTCATAAACTATATGAACAACAATAACTTAAAAACATATAACCTAAAACTCAACTTTTATCTGCTGCCAGAGGACATGAAGGGCCAAGTAACATGTGAGAGGAAGACTGGGCAATTTGGAATTTAGTGCAAATCACTACATGGAATTTGAAATGTTCATATTTACATCAAGTAGTTAGATAGACTATTTTCTTTTTGAGACAGAGTCTCACTCTGTTACCTAGGCTAGAGTGCCGTGGGTCAGCCTAGCTGACAATAACCTCACACTCCCAGGCTCAAGTAATCCTGCTGCCTCAGCCTCCCGAGTAGCTGGGACTACAGGCATGCACCACCATGCCTGGCTAATTTTTTCTATATATTTTTAGTTGGCCAATTAATTTCTTTCTATTTATAGTAGAGACGGGGTCTCACTCTTGCTCAGGCTGGTTTCGAACTCCTGACCTTGAGCAATCCACCCACATCAGCCTCCCAGAGAGCTAGGATTACAGGTATGAGCCACTACTCCCAGCCTTAGATAGACTGTTGAGAGGATGAGTTTCTATATTTACAGATAGGTCACTACCAATAAAATCATTAACATTGAAAAAAATGATGGCTGAACATCATATAAAAGTGAAACTTTATCATAATTTATAGGTATTTCTAGAAAAATTTTCATGTCTGTAATACTGTTCCAATATGACTAAAGGTCAGAATTTCTTTATGAATTAACTAGATCATGCATAAAAAGAACCCAATCAGTAAATATGCTTTGGAAATCAAAAATAAACATGTGTCTGTACTATAGAACTTCTCAGAATATTTATATATTAATGTACATTTTGTATAACCAAGAGGGATCCTTTTGCTTTTGCTTTATTTGGCAGAGTATATCACATTGGGAAAAGCTATCCAATACACTTCATTAATCATTAACAATAATTCAATTTATTATTAAAATTTTAAAATAAAATGAATATATATTTCCAAATTGATTCTGCTTTAGGACACTTGTATAATATGCATTACACATATTTAACCAGTGCCTTTACAATTTAATTCCCCCAATTTTACATTCAAATGATAATTAACTTTTAGTTTGTACTTAGGATAATTTTTATCATCTATTTTATGTAACCTCATCAAAGTTTTATTCTGGATCCACATAATTATATAAACACTTATCACGTTAGGATAGGCTTATTATGCAATAGATAAGTGACTTGTATAAATAACAGTACTATGGAAACTTCTAGGAAGAATAATCTCCTATTTAAAAATATTTCCAATAAAAAAAGACAAACATTACATGTGTGTTTTGACATTATAATCAGACAATGAAAAGAGTAATACTGTAGAAGAAAAGATTGGGGATGGAAGATTTAATCCAAAGGAAAATGATTTCTATACATGGCTACCAGATTTATAAATTCTCCTGAAAATCTAAAGAATGTACAATTTCAGTTATATTTTCACCTAATACATAATTTACTGGAATATGGATGTTGAGCATTTGAAGAAAACAAACAAAATGACTCATCTTGTGAAATCATCAGGCTGGCTTCATATAAAATTAGAAACTAAGAAACTAAGTAAAAGAAAGTAGCAAATCAGTGCTACTGATTCGGAACACCATGTATGCTTTAATAGGAGTTCTCAATCTAATACCTTTCAGAATCACTAGATTTTCTTCAAAGAAGTAAAATAATATAAAGTAAATTATACCATCATGCTATTATTTAAAAAGACATTTGAGCATACAGTAATTATGTTCATAACTAGCACTATATATTTGAAGTAGGGAAGAAAACAATAAGTGAAATGGAAATAACTGTTTTTCCATTAAAGATGGTAAATGGCAAAATTATAAAACAAAAAAATCAATCAAACATTAATGACATTTACAATGTAGCATTTTACAATTAACTGAGCAGAAAGCAGCGCTTTTTTTTAAAATCATGATTTACCTCATCAGACCATTCTAATATATCAAATTAATGACAGAAAATGGCAAACAAAATTAAACTGTAGCTGTCTGAAGTATTTAATGGAATAAAGAAAACTACATCAACCAATTATTGGAACTTATGTGATATCAAAGAAAATGATTCTAAAATATAACAAAATATTTCAGAAAGAAATAATAAAAGATGGCATGTTGAGACTATTGATCATTAATGGGGAAATATAACACTGATAGATTAGCAATTTTGAAATTGCATCCTCAAGAAGGCGAAATGATCACATATAACAGGTACTTATAAAATTAAAGGAAAATTAAAATGTACTAAAGGATCTTGGATGATGTGTACTTTTGAAACATGGGAAAATGCAAAAAAGTTAATTAAGATCATGGGCAATAATTTTGAAAAGTTTCAGGTTATACTTAACAATAATTAAAAAAAATAAAATTAAAGAAGAAATTCACATAGCATTTTACTACTATTTATAGGAAGAGAACACATAAGTTGATTGGACAAATTAGAAAGAATATTACCTATAAATTAAATTTTGCCAGCTGAAGAAGTTTTGAATTTTACTAGGAATATACAACAGGCCAAATAACTAATTATAGTCTAACGACTTTACCATAGTTTTTTTTTTTTTCAAATTTGTGCACATATTAGAACCCACAATACATGTTTATTGGGTAAGTGATGTTCCCCATCATCTATCTATCTAAATTTATGTGGCAATGGCACATATTTTAAGACCATTGAAATTTATTTAGCTATAAGTACACTGGTAGAACTTTACGTTAGAAACTTTAAGAAATAAACTGGTAACCATTCTCTACCTCTTTACTACTCTGAAAGGAATGAGAGGTGGAGGTAAAAAGGAAACATTCTATTTTAGTGTTTTTCATGCCTTGCTCTTGGACATATGAGTTCATGGTATATTAATGAACTTCTGTAAGTACAAATGCCTGTGGTTTATTATTAAGTTTTGATTTGTGAACTAAAAATAAAATCCTAAGCCACCAGGTAACTGAATGGACCCCTCTTGGCCAAGGAGACCCCAGGAAAAAAAGCTTTAAAACTGAGTTCACATTGAAGTATGATTCTTTTTATTTAAATAAGATGTTCTTTACTGTATTTTGTGGTAAAGTGACAATAATTAAAAATTTCTATTATAGCTTTAATATTTGGGCTGACATTTGTTTTAAAGACATGTTTACGATAAATTGAACTGTAATGCCTTTTTGTGGAAAGCTTTAGAAATAGTATAATTATTAAAGATATTAAACAGAATCTACTGATGTAACTAAAAAAAAAAAAAAAAAAAAAAAAAACTGAGTTCCCAACCATGACAGGATGGGAGGTGTAAAGCACAATTACAGATTCGTGTTTTTCTCTTCATAAATATTCATGACTCCTTCTAGATCTTGTTAAATATGTATATTTAGCCAGCCCATTCAGTATGAAATACTGTTCCCCTTTGTCACTCCCTTGAAACACATGTTCCTGGCTTATGGCCCGAGTAGTGAGTAGTGTTTCCTGGCCTGTCAGAATGGTCATTGCAAGTTGAGACCCCTTCACAGGAAATAAAACTCTCCCCTTTTTTAAAAAATATAAACATCCTTTTATTAATTAACAGGTTAATTTTTTAATATTGCAAATTTTAAAAAGTGGGCCATAAATATACAAGGCATAAATATAACCCATAAGTTTTCTATGTAAACTTGATCATAATATCTTTTAAAAATAAAAATATTAATATTTAGTGCAATTATTATTACTTGTAATATACCTGAGAAATGATGTTATGCTTAGTTATGATAGTGACAATATAATAGAATATTTATTATAATAATGTATTTTCAAACAATTATGGTTACTCTTCAATAAGTGACAAAAAACAAACTTTAGGTGAAAGTTTGGAATGCTTCAGAAAAATAATTGGGAACCTGTAGTAACCATAGATTAATTTTCACTTGATAGAGGCCTAATTATTAAAGTGGAAAAAGTAGATTTGAGTTTAAGTTCCAGCTCTACTAAAAATACTTTAGGAATAAAATTCATTAAATGTATTAGAAGGTGAATAATTGAACTATAATGATATTACTATGTCTAGTCTTTTCAAATATTCTTTCAAACACAAATATTTGATTTATCTACCTTATTGGGCTGTTGTAATAATCAAATAAAATAATGTGGATGCTTTGAAAATAGTAGACATTCACATTGCATAATGCTTGAAATGTATGCATTAATAGTATATGGAGAATCTGAAATATGAACTGCTATCAATTATTCCTTTTCCTGTGAAAAAACCCATTTTGTACTACTTAAAATATTTTGAAAGTATTTCTAAAGCTCCAAAGTTTGGCGATGTCATAAAGCACTATGACAAGATGGCATTAAGATACTATTAATTTCCCTTATAAAAATGGTCTTTGATGATTATGGTAAGTATGGTTGGCCAGCAATTTCTATAACTTTCATGTTTCTTTTGTGCTATCTTATGAGTGGCAAGATGACTAAAGCCATTTTGAATTTATCCACTTTTTAAAATTTATATTATCTATCAGATTTGTCTGGCATATAATTAGTGACTAAACCCTTTGGAATTCAATGAATTTGCCAAATACTTATTAAGCATTGACTAGGTGGTCCTGCCCTCTTGTAGCTGAACTTTAGCAGGTAGGGAATGGGGGTGGACTGGGAAAATAATGAAAAACCAATAAAAGGCAAAAAACTTTTCAGATAATAAATGCTAAAAGAAAAATAAAACAGGGTTTGCTATGACAAATGTTGTCTGGGTATGCATTTTAGATTAATGACTTCTCTGTGAGCTATTTTTAGAATAAATATCCATTTGTATAAGAGAAAGCTATAAAATAGTTTGAATCTAAATCACATTAAAGTATCTAGAGTACTGCGACAGTCTTCACTGTGACCATAGTATGATGCCGTTAATTTCATCTTTATATTTAAAATTGGTAGGGTGATTTTACTGACACGATACTATAATTTAATTCTAGACTTAAGATGTACATTTCTGAGTCTACAATATGAAATGTGTCTATTTCTCTATCATATATCCTGTGAGGACACAATACTGTGCAGTTTTTCCAAGTACAGTCAATGATGTGTGGCATATTTCTAATCTTTTGTATCTTCTTCCATTCTTCCTAGTTATGGTTTTCTATACTATTAAATATATCAAAATAACAATAATAGTCATTCTAAAATGAGAAGTAATCAGTTCTATATTGTTACGCAAAAGGGCATCATTTCAATGTTAGAACAGATGTAAAATTAACTGCACTAAGTTTACCATCATATCTACTTTGCTTGGTGAAAAGAAAAAATATATTTTTGTGATGGTTATATGGGGTTTAACATTAGAACTCAAATCTCTGGACTAGTTCTCCATTTTATTCTTCTTTTGTTAAATTATTTAATTATCACTTAAATCCTCAAAGAATTCCCCTTTGCAGGTTTATACTGTCTAATTAATAAATTAGTGAAGTATGCTGTAAAGTTAGACTGTTCTGAGCCATTTGGCAATCAAATATGCCTATTTACACTATAAAAGCTGTTTTATTTCCTAATGAAATCATAAGCTCAATCTGATTGACCAAAATCTGCATTAGATATTTATTTTTTAAGTCATTGATTTTGATAGTTTGAAACATTTACATTTAAATATGACCAACTACATTTAATGTGAATTATAAGATTTAACCTCTTCAATAAATATAATAAGACCTAGACCTCAATTATAAATTCTTTTGATGTGCAGCTAATGTAATCTGTTTAAATTAATAGTTTTATTTGGTAAGAAAGAGCTCTCTTGTCTAAACTTTAGGCATATTGTTAATGGGAGGAGAAAATACACTGAAGGAAGAAATCTGGTCTGTGGTAAACCTGGAATACCCAAAAGTCCAGGCCAAACGTAGCAGCACTTTTCTTTTTGTGATTATGAGGAACTCTTCTTTGATGATAATTTTGTTTCCTAAATGATTCCATTTTTTTTCTCTATTCATGCACATAAATCTACTATGTGGGACACAACATTGCAAGAGATGGGGTAAGAAATATATGGGACAGAAGAAATAGCATACTTAAGCTATTACAATCACTATTAGGCAACTCTACTGGTTCTTGTAATCTAAGTAACAGGGTCATGTTCTCCTCTATAAAATGTACATCATCAAAACATAATGGCATGGAGAATTTCAACAGGTGTCCATGTTGGGTTGTTCTTACCTATTGGAGATTCAGAAACTGAAATTACTAGAAACAGGAAAATTGTGTGTGTTGAAATATCTTTGTAATTTTAATAAATTACAAGTAGTTACTTATATATATAGTTGTCGCTGACCCCTAAAATGACTTAGAGCTACATCCAAGCTGATTGATATGTTAACATTTGTGGAATGAAAAAAAAATGAATATAAGGAAATAAAGCTTAGGTTAGCCTAAAATATCCATATCTAAATTTCTGTTTTTGTAAATTAATTACTCTGTGCAGTAGTTCTCAGCTATATTTTCTATCTTCACCCATTTTCCATAAGTGAGGGAATGACTAAAACAGGAGAGAATGTCACCTGTAGTTTAATTGCCACTCTGACTCCCTCCCATTGAATTCTTAACACAGCCATAGGTAAGAATCCTTATAAAAGTTTTGTAAGAAGTAGGATAAGAAAAAAAAAAAAAAGGAGCAATTCAGTCATTACCAGAAATGAACTATCCATAGACATTCTCAAGCTTAGCTACAATTAGAGTAACTGGGAGAGTTTTTAAAAATTCTGATGACTGAATCCACCCAGAGATTCTGACTTAATTGGTCTAGGGTACAGCTTGGGTACTTGGATTTTTGATAATGGATTTTAGGTGACTAAACTAAAACTCTGTGCTTCAGTATGTTCTGGAAAATTAAGCAGTAAACAGCTAAACTCATGCCATGTGTTTTGTTGAAGTTATACAGTTTGGTGATTTTTTAGAAATTATTTCAAAGAAACATTAATAGATTGTTATATTTTTAGTCATTGTAGTTTTACCATAGTTTGTAAGTTTCCGATTTCTGTACTTAGAAGGTACATTTCAATATCTAGAAGGGTTTTCCCTATTTTCTTTATTCTGTTTGAATCAATAAGATGTCATCTTAATTTTGTACTTTAATAAAACTCTCTTTAAATGGACTGGCACTGGGCAATTTGATGCTGTGGTCATATAATTTAAGATTATGGTTTGGTCAAGTGCTATTTTTTAAAATAAAATACTCATAGATCAATACATGCTCTGATATCCTTGTAATATGTAGTTTTGTTGTCTAAAAGGTTAAGCTTTACTTCTCTTAATATAAGGTCATGTGACTAAATTAAAAAGTAAACTATTTTTCAATCCAATTCAGAATCATAGGGCACAGTTTTCTAATCATGACTGATAACTGATCAATTAACATGTTGAGGAAGTGGGAAGTTCTTTTCTTCCCTATCATAACAAATGCAAATGTGAATGAAAGTAAGTATCTTGATCTACATCTCTTTTACATATAATAAGAGTATACCTGTCAGAAAGTTATACACATTGCATACATTTCCTGAATACAACCGTTTTTATGCCTGAGGATCTCAAATAATCTAAAAATGCAGAAAAAGAAGGCTCTATTAACAGACTTAAATTTAGTAGCAAAACTATCAGTGCACCACACGGTGGAGTTAGACATCCACAAATCTATCTGACCAATATTGGACAGAAAATCTGAGCACATATTTAAAAGAATACAAAGTATGGTGATATCATTCATTTTGTCCCACTCTCAGCAATGAATTAAAATATATAATTTCTGAAAAGAGAAATTAAGTCCCACTAATATTTTAATTAGCAATAAATTTTATCCAAATTTATAGAAACAGATTTGTTTTTTGTTAATGAAAGCATTACAATTAGCATCCATTGTATGTATGTGCATGCACACGCGTGCACACCCTCCCCCACACATATATGTATATGTAAACTGTTCTTTTGGTGGCATTCTTTGGTCTTCTGTACGATACACTGTGCTTAAATACTTATTCTACGGATAAATTTTTAGTCTCTACCTTTTTCTTTCATGGGAGTTTTAAATTGAACTTCAGGAAATACAATCCTTGAAGTAAATCTGAGCACTTGATAACTCTGTTCCTGAAAACAATTCACTTGCTGACAACTTAAAATAAAATCCTGAAGAAGAAGAATGTTTTAATAGTTTTCAGGTGGCTTGCATTTTTCAATATAATATATTACCTTTGGGGGGATTCAATGTCAAGAACTATCTTAAAAATTCAAGTGCAACAAGAAATGCATGGAAAATGGATTTGGGCTTGTTAGTATTCTAAGAATCTCTTCCTTGAAGTATATTTGAAATTTCTTAATTTACCTGTGTTCTGCTACTTGAATATACTTTTCTACTGCTATAGTTAATATTTTTACTATAGCTTTTTTAGTTGAGAAAAGAAAACATTTATATTGTCATTAAAAACTACTATATTTTATTAATGTTTATAGAATCCTGTGTCCATGTCTAAATAAAAGAAAATGCACAACCTTTTCAACTAAATAAGATTTTTTTCCCTAAAAGCTCCCATTTTTCTTCTAAGACAATAATAGCCTTTTCCTATCAAATTTGCTACTCATAGTTTCACTTTACAATCCTTAAAAAGTAGCCTTTTGTATATTTTAAAGTCAAAATTTATAATTTTAATGTTTACTATTTATATTGCTCAAAAATTTCCTTAATCTCATTCACAAAGTTATAAGCATTCTTTAATCAAACATTCCTTGAAGGTCATGTCACTAAATTTTTTTTAAAGGCAGTTCTACTCTGATTTTAGTTTACAGTCATGTAGTTTACCCAATTCAATAACAATTCCTCATTTCTATAATGCATTTTACTATAACTTATCTCTTATGGATACTCTGAATATCCTGACTTAATCATTACTCATTCTACACATGTAACAAAATAGCACATATATCCCATAAATATGTACATATCAATAAAAAATTTCTATGGACTCAAATTTAAATAATTTTAGGAATATTTAATGCTAGAGAACCTGACTAGATTTGTGGAAGTTTGAAAAATGTATGTATCAAAGTATCACATGCACTCCTCAAAATATGCACAATTATTATATATCAATGAAAAAGTTAAAAAATAAAATCCTCAAGTATGTTTACCTTTATCCCCCATTTGTACTACAGTATTTACTCTTGTTGTCCCAGTGAAAAACTATGATGAGAATTTTATCATTAGAATTCTCCCCAAATTTCTCTTTCTTCATCCGCTGTTCTATTGCAAAGGTGTGCATTTTATAAGGAACCCTTTGCTTTGGACTTTTTAGGCCTATCAAAACCAGCAGTGCTCTGCCTTATATAATCAGGGACTTTCTTGGTCAAACTTAGACAATATGGTAAACTAATTCATGCTATTGTGTACACTGATGCTCTGGGCACCAATTTAACTATGATTCATTGCACTGTAATTACATTGTAACCATAATCTATAAAGCCAATATTTTGCTCTAAAATTGATTTTAAAGTGAAAAACTTCAGGTATCTCCACCAATCAGTGGAGAGATGGTCTTTGAGATTTCTAGATAACCTTTAAATGCCTCTCACATCATAGCACGTAGGTCTAAGTTATACTTGGTTATACTTGGGTCCATAACATGAACAGAAGATTTTAAAAGTAGCTATATTACCTTACTATGATACAACTCTAAAGGCATTTAAATAAGTAATACCTATGATACAAATATATTACATATATATAAATGTTATTTTAAAATAGAAACTTAACATTTTAAAAGTACTTCTTTAAGTGAATGTAAATTTAGATATGGCCTAAATTTATAAATTTTAAAGTCAACTTAGATTTATTTCCATTATTTTAATTTTCATTCTGAATTAAGACTTGAATGTATGTGGATGTGTTAGTGTGTACATGTGTGTATATCCAGTATGATCATTGGTAATAAGACATACATTTATATCGATAATTTTGTGTTACATGCTCGTAGAACATTAATGTAAAACAATATAGATATCATGTGCTTTGTGATTCCATGATAACACAGATGAGTTGTTCGAGACTGCTTTTTAATAGTACCATAAAACATATTTTCTTTACCATTTACATGTGTATGGTTTCCCTCTAGCTTTACTATGGTTTGAAAACATTGATAAACAACAGATCTTAGAGCTCCTGTCTTTTAAGTGTCTCTATTTGAAATTCGTCTATTACATGCTTTCAAAAATAAACCTTAGAGTACTAATCAAGACCCTTTTTTCCCTCTTATTTCCAAATAGTCACGTCAGTCAATCAAAACAACCTCCTGCACAACTAGTTGAATAAACTTCAAGTTATAATAAAAAGTCAGCAATATTTTGTTTAGGTAATAAAATCAAAAGAACAGAAGCTCTTTCCCAGATGTACTTGCCTGGGCTTCCTGAGGCATTTGAGCTGCGTCCACTTTGTCGGCAATATAAGCTGCCAACTGCTTGTCAATGAATGTGAGGGACTCTTGAATTAAGTGTAAGGATTTTTCCATCTCCTGGGCAGACTGGATACTCTGTTCAAGCAACTTTTGCCTCCTCACGGCCTAAAGAGAAGAAGGAGTAAGAGTGAATCAGTTAAATGTTAATTCTTGATAGTTTTTCTCTAATCCTGCTGCAAAGTAAATGAAGATTCTAGACTCGTCCACAATCACCTTTTTGTAAGATAGATTCCGCAGCTTCCTGCCACTCATTCAGCTCTGCTTGTAAAAATTAAAAAAATATATATATATTTTAAGAATAAGAAATGATTAGCACACAAAACTACAGGATCAGGGGTCTCTGCAGGAAAAAAACCACAATATCATGTACATAAAGGAAAGAGGCTGCAGAAAATATTAGCAAAATCATCTCAGTCATTGCAATCTGTCATTCCCAGGCCGAATGCTCCTCCTGATCTCATTATATAGTTCAAGAGATTTGGTTTGCTTAGAATAGGGTCATCGTCATCACAATCCAATTCAAGACAGATAATCCACTTCTACCAGAGAGACACATATACAATCTGTTCAGAATGGGCTCCTTGTCAAAAAGGGAATTTTAGATAACCATCTGGTTAAGAATTTATTTTGAATACTATTTCAACCAGCTTTGTATGACCTCTTTCCCCCTACTTTCTTTCACAATTTGGATTATGGAAATTGTTTGTACAATTGGATTTGTGTTACTGCTGAAGTAGAACAAATAATAAGTAATCCTAATATAGCTGCAATTAATCATGATTGTTACTATAAGTATGATTAGGATAATTTAACATTTTTCAAGTATAAATAGCATGCTGCACAGATTGCAAAGTCTCCCTTCAAGGATCTGTTCACCTTTAAAAGAATAGTTATAAAAATAAGGAATGGGACCAGGCAACTTATTGGGCATTCATTAAGTCATCATCATACAAAGTATCTTCCCTTAATATATGATGTGTAGATATGATTATCTGGTACAATATAACTATCGTTACCATAGACCATGCCTCGGCTTTTATAAATGATCTTGATATTTATATTATATACAGGAAATTCGATATGACATAATGAATATAAATGTTGGTTCTTAACCTTAAAAGATATTAGAGATATCATTATTCTTTAATAAAGCCAAGCTAGAATACAATGTTGCTCAAGTAAGAATACATTTAGAATCATCTGGATTAAAGGAAAAGGAATTGGAAGTCTAATGATGCCCAGGGTTTCTTGCAGTACCATAAATTTTGACTTCTTCAAGATTTTTTCCTAGGCTTTCTTTTCTTCTACCTATACCCTTAACTTCAATTCCTCCTCACATGCTGACAACTCTTGACTCTATGTCTCAAATCCAGGTTTCTTCCTGATCTTCATACTTGCACAAATATCTCCCTACTGGATATTTCCACTTAGATGTCCTATGGCCGCCAAAACTTAACACTACCACCAAATGTGGACTCATTGTGTGTCCCCCTTTTACCTACTTCTTACCTCTGTAATATGCTTTTGCTCTTTCTCTGTATTTTTCTTCCTATTTCAGTGAAATACTAAGAATTATTCCCTTTATTAGGCATAATGCTGGATATCTCTACTTCCTCTATTATGTCCTTTATTATTTAGCTGCTAATCAATCAATCACTAATACATTCTTAATATAACTTCTAAATATTTCTTGATTCCATCCTTTTCTCCCTTCTCCACTGCTATTACCCTAGTTAAGGTCATTATTACATCTTGCCTAAAATATAGTACCAGTCTCTTGGTTGGTATTTTATCCAGCCACATCTCACCTGCAAAGAAGCTACAGTGTATTCTCCACAAAATGAAATTACGGTTCTCTGTTTAAAATCTTCTAGTGATTCTTTATTTTTCTTTGGATAAAGGCCTTATCCCTGAATATGGCTTAAATGTCCCTTCATGCTATAGGCCCTGCTGGTGTCTTCTACTCCGTGGTTTAGCTATAGAGAAATTTTATTTTTCATTTTCCAATATGCACCATGTCCCTATTGATTCTTGTTCTTAAACATGCTGTTTTCTTTTCCAGGAACAATCTCACCTCCAATTTCCCTTTATTGGCTAATTTATTTTTATTCTCTGAGTTTACACTCAGAAACGTGGGCATCTTCTCCAAGTGGCTATCCCCAATACCCTCTAAGTTCAGGTAAATAATTCTATGTTCTCTTTGATTTCATTTTTCTTTTTTTGACAAGAAAAAATTATATAGGTTTATGGTATACAACATAATGTTTTAATATGTGGATCTATTTGGAATGGCTAAATTAAACTATTTAACATATCCATTACACCTCACATACTTGTCATTATCATGTTCTTTCTTGCACTTTGTATTTGTCTTAGCATGTACCACAACACATTGTAGTTTCCCACTAATTGTCTGCATTGCCTTTAAACTATGAGATCTAATGAGGTCAGGTATTATGGCTGTGTTGTTCAATGTTCAATACCAGTTTCTAGAATAAAGCACAAAAGCTATGTTTGTGACTGGATGAATGGTATAAAAAGGATTTTTTAATGAGGAAAACAGAAAAGTTAAAGCAGTCAATGGCAAAAATGGATTTACAAAAGAAATCGGAACAAGAAGGCTGCTACTGTTCAGAGATGTATCCTTTGGAGAATAAAACTACCTATTACTTTTTTGTATTAAAAGTGTCAGAATAGGATGGGACATTATTTGGAGAAAGCTTTATTTCTTTTTTTTTTCCTTTTTTTTAAATTCAAAATATTAAGGGGGTAGAAATGTTTTTGATACATGGCTTGAGTCAGACCTGTAAATGTGCTCATCACCTGAATAGTATTCATTGTACCCATTAGGTGAGTTTATGCCCCTCCCCTCCAATCCCTCCCCCTTCTTGATTTCCTATGACTTTTACTTCCCTCTGTGTAATCTATTTCTATAAAAATACTCTATCTGATATCAGTGAACAAGACCTTGCCCTGTGATCCAATTCAAACACAGTCTCCCTTTTTGTCAGTCAAAACTTCAACTAGAATTTACATCAGATACTAATTCAGGTAATAGTGCTAATTGTTACAAGCAGAGCCTCTGTAATGCAGAACAGACTTTCTATAGCCTACTCAGAGCTCCTCCAAAGAAACTGATCTCTAAATGATAAAATTTCAGCATTGTGACAGGTGGCTGGGGAAACTTTCCAATCACAGCATGTAGTAATTGCTGCTCAGGTATTGTTTAAAATTTTTTCTTTTTTGGCTAAAAGCAAAACAGAATACTCTTCAATGCACATCTGTAGAATTTTTATATAATTCATTAGGATGTAATATAGCATAACATTAAACCAAATACCTAGCCTTAAATTATTTTTAGAAATCTAACTTTTTCTATTCATGAGATTCTATAAGCTGAAAGGAACAGTTTGGCCTAAGAGATGATGGCAGAGTTGACTTCAGGTGCTTTTGTTCTTTGCTTTGCTTGGCAGTCAATAAGAGAGGCTGATTTACACAGATTCTTTGATTATCTCAGGCAGTGAAAAGACCCGATGTCAATCCAAGCTTGCAGAATTCTTTGAAGTAGTCATGGCATCAGCTGCCTTCTATTTCTAAACATCTTATTAGGTAGATTCTGATGGCATGCCAGGCCTATGAATTTTCTGTGACAGCCCACTTGACTGTGCTGTCTCACTGAATGGAGTTGGTAGGGAGTCTTGATATATAACTGAATTTTTGTTGTCATTTCAGAATACTGCTCCACTGTTGTTTTAAAATGTTATTTAATGTTTTTAGCTAATCCACTCAGCAATAAAAGGAATTATATAGCTAGACAGACACAGCAAATATGAAGTAAGTTAGAAAGACATTAAAAGACTAGCAATCAATAACAAAAATATAAAAGTAGAAAACGGAATCCTAGCAATGGTTACCAAGAAAAAAACATAATGAAGAGGCCGGGCGCTGTGGCTCACGCCTGTAATCCTAGCTCTTGGGAGGCCGAGGCGGGCGGATTGCTCAAGGTCAGGAGTTCAAAACCAGCCTGAGCAAGAGCGAGACCCCGTCTCTGCTATAAAAAAAAAACAGAAAGAAATTAATTGGCCAACTGATATATATATATAAAAAATTAGCCGGGCATGGTGGCACATGCCTGTAGTCCCAGCTACTCGGGAGGCTGAGGCAGAAGGATCACTCGAGCCCAGGAGTTTGAGGTTGCTGTGAGCTAGGCTGACGCCACGGCACTCACTCTAGCCTGGACAACAAAGTGAGACTCTGTCTCAAAAAAAAAAAAACAAAAACATAATGAAGAAACATTTAATCCAATTTCCAAAGACATCTCAAAGAAAAGAACAAATTAACACATATGAAATGAATTATTTTATTTCTTCAAAGTGCTCTAAAATATAAAATAAAAAGTTTTAAGGAAAAGTTTAATTACTTTTGCTGGCAATGGAAAGTTATCTCCAAAATGAACTGATTGTTCATCACATTCCCATTTTTAAAATAATGTATTAATTTTCATGTCACAATATCATATATACTTAAATAAAAGTACAGCATGCCTAAGAAACTCTGGAAGAATAAATTCTTTGTGTGAAATTAAAAAAAAAAAACTCTTAGAATTGGAACCAAAAAGAATGTATGTAAAATATGAATGCATGCTTCAAAATAAAGACAAATTAGAAATAAAATCCAATAACGCTTTACAAAAAAGCTGCATCTTCTTGTCTATCTTCTTATGAAAAAATACTCAACATCACTAATTATCAGGGGATTGCAAACAAAAAACACAATAAGATACCACCTTACTGCTGTCAGAATTCCATTATTAAAAAGTTAAAAAAACAATAGACATTGAAGTGGTTATGGTGAAAAGGGAAGGTTTATATACTGTTGGTCAAAATGTAAACTTGTTCCACTGCTATGGAAAGCATTATGGAGATTCCTCAAAGAACTAAAAGTAGATATACCATTTGATCCAGCAATACCATTACTGGGTATCTACATAAAGGAAAAGAGTCATTATATCAAAAAGACATCTATAGTACCCAAATGTTTATCACAGTACAATTCACAATTGCAAAGATGTGGAATCAACCTAAGTTCCCATCAACTTATGAGTGGATAAAGAAAATGTACTCTGTGTGTGTGTGTGTGTGTGTGTGTATACACACACATACCATGGAATACTACTAGGCCATAAAAAGGAATGCAATAATGTCTTTTGCGGCAACTGAGATGCGACTTTAGACCATCATCCTAAGTGAAGTATCTCAGGAATAGAAAAACACCACATGTTCTAATACGTGGAAGCTATACAAGGGATGTATATTTTCAAAAAGAAGTGTAATGGACATTGAAACTAAGAAGGGGGAGGCTGTGAGGAGTATGAGGGATTAAAATCTACCTATCAGGTACAATGTACACTATTCTGGTGATGGATATGTTATTGTTTCATTGCATTTTTTGGAAAAATAGTAAACAGAATTCTGATGCCTGAGTTGTAACTCAGGAAGACCAATTTGAAGGTGTTTATCAGGTTTCTCCTTACTGTGGAGCTCCACATGGTGGGGTTTAAGAATCATATGAGTCTTAGGGAATGGGAAGCATGATTATACCAAAGATGCATCATGATTTCTTGGGATCTTTCACAAATTTTTGTTTTTATTCAATTATGTAATATTTATTGGGTGTCTATCATGTGTCAAGCACCAGGGGGCTCTCAGTTATTTATAGCTCTTCATTTTAAATTAGTCAATAGTACCAGGCTATTGACTATCTGTTGTCTTAGAATTTTGGCTATAATCTTAAACTAAAAACAATAAGTACTAAGTTCCTCTCCTTCTAAGAGATGGAAAAACCAATACCTGTCAAGGGTGTACATAAAAAGGTGGAAAAGCTGGCCTGGCCTTCATTATTCACTAAGCCCACAAATACTAAAGCTCTCTGAAGATTTTGGAGAGAATCATAGCCATGCTAAACCCATGGCCCACAGGGACAGAAAGTGGACTCCTTCTGTTTACTCCTCAAGGAGGAATAAAAGGTAGTACTTCAATCTTTTACCCCAAGAAAGTGAGTGGAGCTCCAAGATCTGGAAGTCAAAAGTAGATGAAGACAGCACCTAATTACCAACTTGGACTCTGCTTCTGTAGCTTGCTGTTTAGAAATTCTATGCCCACTGGAAGGGTAAAAAAAGGTATTAGAAATGATGACATAGTGAATAAAGCAGGCACTTTGTACTTCCCAATATTTAGCATGGTAAAAAAATAAAATAAATAATAATAAATAAATAATAGGTCAAGTGGACACTGAAGAAGGCAGTCATGTTTGAGCTGTCTAGCAGCAACACTGCCTATGGAGCAAGAATACCCCAGGATCAAGAGCCTTGAACATGGTTTTGCAGGATATATTTTTTTTGTTAAAGAAATGGGAATACAGAAGAGCTTCTGCAAGACCCAAGCTTGCACCCCAAAGAAAGCCAATGTTTGTGTCCCTGTTACACTAGAAACACCAACTGAACACAACAAAAAGGCTAGTTAATGGGAAACATTTGCCCGTTTTCCTTCATTCCTACTTCCCAGGCCAATGGAGAATAATGTAAACCAGAAGGGGTAAGAAAAGGTGATGGAGGTGTAGGGTAGAAAATGATCACACTTCCCTTCCAGGGTAGGTCTCGTAGGCCATAGCTTAGCCTTGCACTGGACATAGGGAAGAACAATGCTGAATATGAGATTGAAATTTTAAGCTAAACCAATCTAGATTTAACTCTTTATTACAGCAGAGGCTAGAAAGCAGTGGGACCTATTCAGGATACAAGTAAGAAAGAACAATCACATATCTGGTTGATGTAAAACCATTTCATATTTGTGCCATATCTGGTTCAAATTATACGGCAAATTAGTAACACAGTCCATGAATTCAGTACTTGCTAAACTTAAGTAAAGGCAGGGGACAATGCTGGCTATCAGGAATAGCTATAATGTGGTCCAGGAGAAGATAGGAAATGACTTATGGAAGGCATGAAGAGATAAACAAGGACTAGGGAAATATCTGTGAAACGCTGAACATTACTGTGGTATTGTATGATTAGAAGGCTAAGAAAGATACATTGATACTTTTGTCTCATACTGTGACCAGCAAATTACACATTTTATTTCCATTTACCGATATAGATGAATATAAATAATCCATGCACGGACCATTGCCCCTATCAAATGCAACACTTTGCTTACTGATTGATAACTTTAGTGAACATCCAATTTAAATTTCTGGAGCATAATTTTAAGGTCTTTAAGGAGGTATGCCATTAAAATGTCAGGAATTATTTAAGGACTTGTAGGAGTGCTCTGTCTCAGAAACAAGTTCTCACAATTTTTAAGTGCCAAGAACTGGCAGGAGAACAGTATAAAGAAGCTGATATTTGAGGCACACCTTGGGTCTTATTGTACATTTGGACCTGTTTGGGGTTCATTAGAGATGAATATTTCACTTTCCATGATTTCGTATGGTGCTAAGAAAGTAAAAGAGCCTCACAAACTTGCATGTAACATGTCTAGATGTCTAGGTATGTTTATAACTGCTTGAAGAAATTTTTTTTTCAAAAAGAATGGAGCTAGGATTTTGTAAAGGGAATTGAATAAGAGGAATTCTATGTAAAGGGAATACATTAGGAGGAATGTAGGAGGGAGAAGATAATTTATAACAGAAAAACTGTTAACCAATGCTCCTAGTCTCAGCAACCATCAAAAGATTCACTTTGTTGCTTTGTTTTCAAATTAGTTTGTGGTATTTTTTCCTAAAGAAAGGAGGTCTCACATGATGTTTTTTGAATGAGAAACACCAAAAAAAACAAAAACATATACTTTAAGCCATCTTAAATATAACTCTTGTGGAAGAGCCCTGGTACTATTATTTTTTGTGGTATATCTTGCTAATGTATTTGATAGGGACATAGGCTATAAACAATTACAAAAATGTTGTACATATTCCTTAAATATAAAAGAAAAAGTTTACATTATTCAAAAAGGCCTTCTAGATTTATTTTTGTTAATGTCACTGGCTTTGAACACACTGGGGGGGGATCAAAAACCACGTTTGGAGAGGTCTCTATAACTCCCTTTATCAGAAAAGAATATGAATGTTAAAACCATTGGTGTCATGGTTAGTTGAAACTTCATCTGTTTTAGGTCTTAGCAGGTCACTGAAGTTCTTCTATGACCTCTAAGGAAAGTATACTTGAAAGTGATGTTTGGGAATCACTTTATCAATGGAACTTGACATCAGATAGCCATCACTTTCAAGTAAAGCATTGACAGAATGGTCAATGAGCTGTACAGCAATTTATCTAAGGCATTTCTGGATTTTTGCTGCATCCATTCATCTTCATGGGTAGACAAATGAAATTGGTCTTCTGCCTTGACAGGGGCAAACTGATGCCTTACTTTAGCTTCAAAAAGAAAGTGAGAGAAGTATAATTCACTAAACCTAAAATGAATCTAAGAGTTCATCTTATACAAGCCTTCTCAAGGTAACTTCAGAGGCCTCTCTGGTCAGTAAAATTTTTCTGGCCCAATGGCAAAGTGATCTCTGCACATAAATACGAAAGTTTAAACCTCAGGTAATTAATAATTTACTGATATAATAAATAATAAAAAATATCACATTGTCACCTGATATAGAATGGTGAGACAAAATCAGATTCCAGAGATAAGTTATGACAGGATTGAGACCACATGTTCAAGCAACATACAGAGTCTATAATATGACTAAAAAGTCCAAATATGGGGATAAAATCAAATTGTAGCAAGAAGCAATAAATTGATGTCAGACACAAAGGCAAGAATGTAGCCACTGAGCAACTTAGTTTGA
Source organism: Microcebus murinus (assembly GCF_040939455.1). Taxonomy (NCBI): domain Eukaryota; kingdom Metazoa; phylum Chordata; class Mammalia; order Primates; family Cheirogaleidae; genus Microcebus; species Microcebus murinus. The sequence continues at coordinate 106,883,832 of NC_134136.1, forward strand.
CTTCTGGCAAGAAGTCTTAGATAAAGGTAGTGACATCCAGTCAATACAGTGGTGTAACAAAGAGCTCAGAGTGGAAGACCTCTTCTCTTGGTAACTAGTCAATCTCTCCAACTCAGGAATTCATACTCTTAGGAAAAATACTGGACACAGTGTTTCTGGCATTCTGGATTCTACATGATATGGGGGGAGCATATCCATCACAGTCCCTTTTATAGAGCAGCTAAGGATGGCCACAAGGGTTATCTATGAATAAAACAGTATACAGTCTTCAATCAGATCACATAGAGCCTTGATAACCCAAAGTGGTGCTTTTCTGATGTACATTAGAGATGACTGCTTGATTCCTCCTACTGTGATGTAGATACATAATAGTCTGAGGCCAGCATTGAGGTTCTTTTGAAATAAAATGCTATGAATTCTGTTGGTATCTATCATCAATCATCACTTAACACAATGACTGCCATACTAGAAAAAAAAATTCCTTGGGGCCACAGTGTTTTATTATGAAAACAGGACAAAAAATTCAAAAACAAACCAATACTTTCTAATTTAATGAAAAAGTTGTTATTTTTTTTGTTGCTTTCTGTGCGTGAGTTACATGCAACTTGAAAAATAGTTTTCACGGTTCCCAAGGTAAAGAGACTTGTGAGTTACATATGCTTCACGAGGCCCCAGGCTCAAAATTAGCTTGAGTTAAATACAACTCACATGGCAGTTAATGTGTTAAATTGGTTCCAACTTGAAGTTGTATCTGAGAAACTGGAAAAATTCTCCTCTCTCCTGGGATATCTGGGACAATTGATCCCTTTTATCCTTCCCAAATTCATAAAGATTAACAACATTTATTTATTACAAATATTCCAGAAGATCGTCATGGCTCTGGAGAAGCTGAAGTGCAAGAAAGAGTCTTTTTATGGCTTCTTGTCACCCTACTTAAAAAGTCTGAAAAAGTCCTCAGCTCCAGCTCAGTAAATATCTGCACTATTTTCTTCTAAGGTTATACTAATATTTTGTTCTTCAAGTGGATAAGAGAGACAAGGCTGCAGTTTTGTAGAAGGGAACTCCTGCCAGGGTCTTTGGCTCTGATATAGTTTATTTGGCTGGGATGTGCACCTTGAACAGCAGGAACAAGATGTAGGGAACAGCTGGTTTTCCTCCTGCTTTCCAAAATTTCTTTACAGTGCTTGAGAAGTAGGTTGGGAGTGCAAAAAGAAGACTCATATGTGTTGATGTGAGTATGGGGAACAGATAAACACTGGCAAAGTGGTGCATTACACTCAATTCCTTGTCAGAGACCAAGGTCATTTGCCACAAAATGCAAAACATAAAGCTGGCTGAAATAGACATAAAGCTTGTTTCAAATCTCTTCTCTTCTCTATCTCCTCCCCACAGTGGCGTCTTCTCATTATCTATAAATGACACCTATTGTGGAGTTGTAGGTCATTAAATGTGAAATGTCTGATTTCAAATTGAAAGTCTAGTTTATCATCACAAACAAGAAGCAGTACAATTAATCAAAGTATGCACCTAAACTGTCAACACAGTTTTGCCATCTTAACAGTAGATTGTTTATGCCAGCAGCAAAAAAGCCTGGTGAACCAGTGGCGATGAAATCTTGAAAGGCATTTCCCACAGCTTGTTAAGAATGGAATATTTTTCCTTGCAAGAAGTGGCCCAAAGCCTGGAAGAAGTGGTAGTCAGTTGGTGCAAGGTCTGGTTAATATGGTGGATGACAGAGAGTTTGCAAACCCAGCCTCAGTAGTTTGAGCAGCGTTGTTTGTGTGACATGTGGTCTGGGGTTGTCTTGCAAGAGGATTGACCTGTTTCTATTGACCAATCTCAGCTGCTTAGTGGCAAGCATCCTCATCATTTCATCCAATTGGTTGCAGCAGACATCTGCTGTAATTTACTGACCAGGTTTCATGAAGCTATAGTGGCTAATACCAGCACTGGACCACTAAACTGACACCATTAGCTTTTTTGGATAAATATTCAGTTTTGAGCTGTGTTTTGGCACTTCATCTTTATCCAACCATTATGCCAAATGCTTGCAATTGTCAAAAATAATCCATTTTCATCATACTAACAATACGGTGTATAAATGGTTTGCCTTTATGTTGTGATAGCAAAGAAAGGCCAGCTTTGAGATGATTTCCCTTCTGATGCTCATTTAATTCATATGGTATCCATCTATCCAGCTTCTTTACCTTGCTGATTTGTTTCAAATGGCCCAATATTGTTGGATAGTAACATTAAACCTTGCTGTTAATTCATGAATAGGTTGAGATGGATTAGCTTCTACTATAGCTTTCAGCTTATCATTATCCACCTTGGTATCGGGTCACCAATGTGGTTCATTTTCAAGATTAAAACCAACAGAATGGAACTTCTGGAACCATCAATGTACTATGTGTTCATTAGCCACATCCTTCCCAAACACTTTGCTGATATTTTGAGCTGCCTGTGCAGCATTGGTTCCATGATAGAACCCATTCAAAAATAACACGAATTTTTGACTTATCCATGGTTTCATAAAAATTGCTCTAAAAATTTTGAAAGATAATCACAAGCCAAAACCATGCATTTGAAAAAATAAGGATGTACCTTCACATCAAAAATAAAGCAGAAAGTGTCAAAGTGAAAACGTCAGATATATCAACTGTCAAACTTAGTGCTTAAAGAAATAGGACATTTCATACTTAATGACCTATTTTTTTTTAATTTCAGCATATTATGGGGGTACAAATGTCAAGGTTACACACATTGCCCTTGCCTCCCCTTCCTTCTCAAGTCAGAGCTTCAAGTGTGTCCATCCCCCAGTTGGTGCGTATTGCACTCACTATGTATGTATATGCCCATCCCCTCTCCCCCCTCCCACCTGCCAGACACATTTTTGTGTGTGTGTGTGTGTGTGAGGGAGTAGTTAGCAGTTCTCAGGTGGTAGGCCCTCACTTGTAGGATTGTTGCACTTGTCATAAGTCAGATATACCTGAAAATTAAGTGGTAGACAATGTCTACAGCCATGCAGGACTGCTCAATGTCTTTCCCACAGGCAACTTCTGTTCCATCTACATTGTTGTTCAAGGAGGGAGAGAGGGGTAGCACAGCAAATACCATAGTGATGCTCTTTTTATGCCATCAAAAGTTTGCTGTGGTTTCCTGGAAAGCGTTCATTCTACTTTAGCAGGAAACTGCAGCTGTGAAGGACAACCACTTTTTCCTCTGCTTGGTTCAGTTGTTCAGGAATTGGAAATGAGCTTCAGTTCTAGAATACAGAGATCACCCAGCTGTGATGAGCAGTGGATGGGCAAAAAAACTTTAATGATCCACAGAGGGAACGAATCTGAAACACAGGGCACATTAGCAAAGTGGTATGCCTTAAACACACTCGGATAAGTGTCTGGACCAGAGTTCCCAAACCTGAAGAATCATCAGAATCTAGAGGAATTTTTCCAAATATAATTCCTGGACTCAATCAAAATCTACTAAATTAGAAAATCAAAGGGAGTCAAAAGAGAGTATGTGCAGATTAAAGTCTCTATGTCCACCCATCTGTGTGATTTTGATGATGAACCAAAATTGAGAAAACTTATGAAGAGTAAATATGTTTATACATATGTAAATATAAACACGTGCATATGTATATGTGTGTCTGTGTGTCCCTTTGTGTTTAGATACAAAAAAGCTAACTTGCTATACTAGGCATACATTCAGACAAGACAAATATGGCTACTGTTTCATAAACATTGCAGAAATGTCAACATTTTTGCAAATGAGTGGCCAAGGAAACATTATTTATTGAAGCAGGATAAATTGTTTCTAAAGATAATGATGGAATTACTACTTCTAAAGTTGAAAAAACCTAACCTCATTATTTGTGGTGATTAAATTAAAAATGAAACAAATTTACCAGAGACCTTTTTCTTGTGAAGGTTATAAACTCTTTCAATTCCTGTATCTATAAAATAGAGGGTGATTAAATTCAAAACACAAAATGTATGTTAAAATATTATTAACAACAAGAATCAAGGTAACTCACACAATTAATGGTAAGATAAGAATGATACCTTTCTCAGATAAAAAAAGAAGATATAGTAAATAGATAAGGAGAAAAATTAATTTAAAAAGAAAATAACATACACTTTAATGTCTATTTTTCCTACATTAAAGAGGGCTGGGCTATTGAATTTATTACCTCTGTGTAAATATTACACAAGTGAGTTTCTTCCCTTCAAAATGTAATCACTCTTGCCCAATTATTCAATTAAAATTATTATGAGGGCAAGTTGCATAGTCCACTACTCAGCTCAAAATTGAAGTCACCTTGAACACAGATGTTTGCCGTAACACCCTGCTTGCTGTGCAATTTTTATATAAAGATAAAAGTTTTATTGCAGAGCATTCAACCTAGGGAAGTCAAAATTCAAGATATTCAATATCCTTTCTTCAACTGTAAGGAAAGAAAGCACCAAATTGAAAACATGGAAAATGTGATCCTAAAAGTTATATCCATTTTTAATACACCAAGTACAGGATAAAGAGTACATACCAAGTATAGGATAAAGAGTATTTCCCTAATAATGTTATATATATGAATTGTGTTGAGGCTTCTATACACTTAAGACTAATATTACATCTTGATTTGGGGGTTCACTATATAGTCTTTATATCCAATGTGTTAATTTTTAATCACCACTATCTTTATTAACTTTTGTCTGGTGTGTTGAAGGAAAGAGGCATTGAAATCTCCCACTATACATATGTATTATATGTTTATTCTTGTTATTCTGTTAATTTTTGTTTTATATATTTTTAAGCTATTTTATCAGGTACATACATACAAGTTTTAGAATTGTTATATTTTGCTCTACTTCTCCCCTAATAATGACATAGACCTTACCGTCTACTTTGCTGAAAATAAATCAGGTGCCCAAGCTTTGTATTGATTAAGCTTTTCTGCAAAATCTGTTTCCATCTTTCTATCATTGTTATATTTGTTTCCTTATGTTTTATGCATTTTGTAAATGCAGTATCTTTTGAATTTTGATATTTTAATCTATTCTGAACATCTCTGCCTTTATATGGTGAATTTACTGAGTAAATAGTATTGTGACTACTGATGTATTCTTCTACCATTCTATTTTTTCCCCATATGCTTTATTTTTTTTCATTTAAACTAGTGACATGATTTTATTATTTAAGTTTGTATCCCAGATATAGCTGTGCCCATCACCCAAATCACATTCATTATACCCACTAGGTAGGTTTTTATCCCTCCCTACCTCCCCAACCCCAGCTGATTTCCACCGAGTTTTACTTTCCTCTGTACACACATGTGCTCATCAGATAGTGCCAATTTAATAGTGAATACATGTGTTTGTTTTTCCATTCTTTAGATACTTCACTTAGGAGAATGGTCTCCAGTTTCATTCATATTGCTGCAAAAGGTATTAATTTATCCATTTTTATGGCCTAGTAGTACTCCATGGTGTATATATACTACATTTTATTAATCTACTCATGAATTGATGGGCACTTGGGTTGATTCCACATCTTTGTAATTGTGAATTGTGCTGCAATAAACATTTGAGCACAGGTGTCTTTTTGATGAAAAGTCTTCTTTTCATCTAGGTAGATACCCAATAGTGGCACTGCTGGATCGAATGGTAGGTCTACTTTTAGTTCTTTGAGGAATCTCCACACATCATAATTGCCGGGGACCTCAACACCCCACTGTTAGAGTTTGATGAATAATCAAAGCAGAAAATAAATAAATAAACAATGGACTTAAACCAAACTCTAAAGCAAATGAATCTAACATGCATTCACAGAACATTCTACCCCAAAACTACAGAATACATATTCTTTTAAGCAGCACATCAGGCATTCTCCATGTTTGATCATATCTTAGGCCACAAAACAGGTCTCAACAAATTCAAAAAAAGTGAAAATCATGTCATGTGCCTTCTCAGACCACAGCAAAAGAAAACTAGAAATCAATCACAAGAGAAACACTCAAACCCACACACAATTATGAAAATTAAACAACCTGCAGCTGAATGATTACTGGATCAAGAATGAAATTAAGATGGAAATCAAAAAGGCTTTGAACTGTAAGACAAAGGGGACACGACCTATCAAAATTTATGGGACACAGAAAAAGCATTCCTCAGGGGAAAATTCATAGCCTTAAATGCCTACATCAAAAAGTCAAAAAGATCACAAATTAACAACTTAATGTCATTCTTCAAGGAACAAGAAAAGGAAGAACTAAATCCAAAGTCAGCAGAAAGAAATAACAAAAGTCAGATCAGAATTAAATGAATTGGAAATCAAAAAATAATACAAAGGATTAACAAAACAAAAAGTTGTTTCTTTGAATAAACAAAAAAAGATAAACAAAAAAGCTGGTTCTTTGAAAAGACAGACCTCCTGCTAGATTAACTATTTTTAAAATTATACTCATGTCACATTTTTCAATTTTATTTTTCTCCTTTCTTTTCCTTTGATTATTCTATCTTTTACTTTAATTGCTTGGAAATTATATGCTCTGTTAGTGGTTATCTTTGAAAACTTAGTATAATAAAGTCTAAATTTAGTCAATATCTCTTTAAATTATAAAACGACTTGTGAATATCCAAATAACTTCCCTCTAGATTATATGGTATTTTTATCTAGTATTTTAGAACAAATTATTTTAACCATAAAAGTTAGATATTCTTATTCTTTTATGCAATCAATGCTGCTTTAGTTGTATTTAAAAGATTAAGTATTTTTTCAACATACCTACTTGTATCTAACACTTCTGGACTTATTTTCCCTCTTCTTTTAAGTCTTCTAATCTTCTTTTAGAAGTTCTTATAGTAAGGGTCTGGGGAAGTAAACTTGCAGTCTCTGTTTTTCTGAAAATGTCCAATTTGCTCCTACTCTGAAGAAATAATTTTGAGTTCATAATTCTAGGCTAAATTATAATTTGTTTTCATATCTTGGAAATATTTTCCATTGCATTTTTCTGGTTTACTTGCTGTAGTTAAGAAGTCTAATGTCAGTCTAAATTTTATTCCTTTGTAGGTTATCTGTCTTACCTCTCTGGCTGTTAATATAAATTTATCTTTGTCTTTGTAATTCTGTAGGTTCACTGTGATATGTCTAACATTGAATTTCTATTCATTTATTTTGCCTGTTACATAATGTTTTCTGTTTAAGTGATTTATGTCCCTGGCTCTGGAAAATTTTCCTTTAGTATCCTTCACATATCCCTATATCTCCATTTTCTTTAAAACCTTTATACACCCATGAATCCATCACCTTAATCTATGCTATAAGCCTATTCATCACCTCACAAAGCTTTCTCCTGCCCTAGTATTATTATTTTGTGATGGAACGTGTAACATAAGTCCTATCCTCTTAGTAAATTTTTAAGTATACAATATAGTATTGTTAACTATAGGCACTTTGCTGTACATATTTCTAAGAATTATAGTATCTATCTTGTATAACTAAAACTTTGTACCCTTTGACAAATACCTCCCCATTTACTCCTACCCCAGCCCCTGGCAGCTATCATTACACTTTCTGCTTCTGTGGCTTTGACTATATTAGATGCATCACGTAAGTGGTATCATGTATCATTTGTCCTTCTGTGTAAGGTTTATTTCATTTAGCATAATGTCTTCCCAATTTACCCATGTTGTTGCAAATAGGATTTCCTTCATTTTTAGGGTTGAATAATATTCCACTGTATTTATATACAACATTTTCTTTTTCCATTCATCTTTCATTGGGCATTTAGGTTGTCTCCATATCTTGGCTATTGTCAATAATGCTGCAATAAACAACAGAGTGCAGATAATCCCTTTGAGATTCTGATTTAATTTCCTTTAGCTATATCCCCAGAAGTAGGATTGCTAGATCATATGATAGTTCTGTTTTTAGTTTTATTGAGGAAGTTCCATGTTTTTCATAGTGTCTGTACCAATTAACATTCCCACCAATAATGTATAAGGGTTCCCTGTTCTCCACATCCTCGCCAAAATTTATCTTTTTTTTTTAAATAGAAGCTATCCTTACATGTGTGAGGTGATAATCTTATCGTGGTTTTGATTCATATTTCCCTGATGATTAATGATGTTGAGCACCTTTTCATATATCTGTTGGCCATATATGTGTCATATTTGAAGAAATGTCTATAGAGTTCAATTACCCATTTTTAATAGGATTATCTGGGGTGTTTTCTTTTCTTTTCTTTTTTACTGTTGAGTTGTAGTAATCTCCATTTTCTTTATTTCTTCTTTATAAACTCCCATTTGATGTAAGTTAGATGTTCATGTCCCACAACCAGCATATCTGTTTACTTCTTGTTCATATTTTCCACCACCTTAATTTTTGGTACTACATTTTGTACAGTGTATTTTAATTTTCTTTTGACTTTTTTTCAACTGTATAATATATATTAAATATACTCATTTACTTTTTGGAATATTTATTTATAGTTGTTTTACTTAGATTTTTATCAAATATTCTTCAAATTTTGCAGTGTCTTATTTCTCCTTCAAATTTTCAATAACATTTATTCCTTTAATATTGTGCCTACTTATTTTATACTATATATCTGGCAATTCAAATATCTGAAATTCTAGGGCAGGTAGTCTAAATTTATCTTGTGTTGTTTAATAAATATATGCTAACTTTAGGATAGTTTGATTTCTTGTGCGTGTGTGTGTGTGTGTGTGTGTGTGTGTTTTGTGAGCTCAAATTTCACTGAGTTTAATCTGTAAGGATACTAAAAGCATTTTTATTTGTAAAAGATTTGAATTTGCTTCTGACTAGTGCTAGGGTGCTACTCATCTGGTACTACTTTAACAATCTCATTTGGGTACTCCTTGACCTTGAGTGGTAGTATACACTCAAGAGATACTCCAAAAAATATGCCCACAGTTATAAATTTTCAGGTGAGATGATTATAATTATTCTTACTATTCCTTTTCACTGACAAGGAGAAGAAAGATATATTTTTCTCTGGTACTCTCTGCAGACAAATAGAATTCCCTCTGCCCATCATTTTACTAATGATATAACTCCAGCCTTATGTAGGATCTCTGTTTAGATCTCCCATTTGTTTGAACCTGAGGCACAGATTTCTTCTCTACCAAAGGAATTACTTCACCCAAAATCTGGGTTCCTAGCATTAGCTTTTAACTCCAGGGCGATACAAGGGTCAGTGCTCATAGCTGTACTACCTGTATGCTTCAGTTTCACCCAATTATTTTTTTGTCCTGGCCTTTAGAGGTTTACTTATTCTTCCTTACAAGCAAGAATACATTTAAAATTCTATCCAATGGGCATTTTCCAGAAACTTGGTGTTCTGCAGAGGGCATTTTAGAAGTCTTAGCCTCATCTCAACATCTGTGAAGTGAGCTAATCAAATCTACTTCATAAAACTAATGATATTGTTTATTACTGCTTAGCAAAAGAACTGAGATAAAACTCTGTTCAATAAATAGTGACTATTATTATTATTACAGATTGATATTTTCTAAAAATAAACATATCAACAAAATCAATAAACATATTCTCTTATTAGGCAAATGGCTTTCCAATAAAATTAAATCTCTTGATAGATATAATATCATTTATTTTCCTAGATTACTTTATAGTATTCCTTCAATCATAATTTTTCCATTCTGGTCTATCTATGTTAAAGCAGATGTGACACTGAGGGAACAATTCAAAGTCATAATTACCTGGAACAATTAATAGGTCCCTCTAGCTGCCTATCATGAAGCTTACTATTAAAGCAGAATTAACCAATTTAGAATTTATCTCTTTTCTTTTACTCTGCTATTTAATGTCAGGTGAAACAACTTAAAGATAGCTTTGAAATGAATGGAAATGGGAAATGAAATAATCACTAAACAAGAGAATAGGTAAAGGCTTTGGACTTCTAAATGTCTGGTTTTAATATTCAACATGCTAAAATGTTTTCTTTTAATTAGTCAGCCCTAATACTTTTAAGCTCACATTGCAAGCTTTCCTTAAAAATGGGAAATTAGTTAATTATAATATTCACTTCTAAGCTGGAAACTTTTATTTTTAATTTAAGCAAAGGGTCACAGATTTTGGAAGTAATATGATCAAATGGTCATGTGCCTGGGTTTAAAGAGTAAAGGAACTTTGGTGTGAATACTCTATAGCCTCTTCCTAACTTTGTGGCTTTTGATACCCTTTCGTTTCTATAAAATGGGGATATAAAAGATTGTATATCATAAGGTGATTGTGAAAACTAAAGGACAAAATACATATCCAACTTTTAGAACAGTACCTGGGCCTTTGTAATCATATATTATTATTACTATTATTATGCACCTTGTTGTATTACTAAAACATCCCTTGCAGCTTGGTTACTCTGGTGAATAATAAAGCTATTATAATAGTTGTAAAAATTATATGATTTGGTATGACATTTGGAGCTGTTTCCTGGTTTGCTAACCATCTTTCAAATCATTACTGTGAGTAGAAAATGTAGTGCTGTATGATTATCAAGAGTGAAAGACACCTTTTAAAGTGATGGAAATAATTTATTACTTATCTGAATGCAAACTCACACTCTGAAATTAGGAATGAGATCTAGCGTATCTCTTTTAAATATTCATAGGCAATAAAAACTCTGGCTGTTTGATTGATTTAACAGGCAATTGAATGTTACCTTAGTTGTGCATAATTGTAGCTATAAGAAACATTAGGTAGGCAATAAAAAAACTCCACAAACCTCTGACATAGGCATTTAATTGAGAAGAAAATAGGTTAAGGCTCATTTTCAAATGAAAGGACACTTTGTTTATTAATGGAAGTACTATTTTTCCTTAGCCAACCAAAAAATCAAGAAAATTATAGTTGAAAACAAATTCAGTATTCTTGACTATAATACATTGATGCACAACATGATTTTTTGAAAAAAAATCAATTTGATAACTTTGTTACTGTAATCATTTTGTTTCTTCAGCTCCTCAAATAATGTATCCCAAGACTCCATCTACTGCATCAAAAAACCAGTCTTTTTAACTACATAGTCAGTGGGAATATCCAAAGAATTTATTTAACTAACAAATAATTAGGTGTTCCATTATTACCTAAGTAGTTTGGAATTGATCAACAGGCCCAGGTTATAGACTAAGAAATATGAAAGCCCCACTACTACCTATAATTTTAACTCAATATTATATCTTTAAAGTAACATCAGCTTATTAAAGACCAGAACAATAGATTTTGAGAAGGATATTATCTCTAATATAATGTGGTTTTCATGAAACTCCTAAAGCAACAAATATGCTTTATTTTCGTCATCAAATAACTCTCAGGTTATTATTGGCTAAATATCTAATACAAACATAGCCAGGACTATCTAATACAAACATAGCCAGGACTAGGTTTATTTATTATTATAGAATTCTGCTTAATTTATTATTAAAGTAGAAATGGAAAATGCCTTTGAATGTTAAGACTTAATAAATGATGAAAGTCCTTTTTTCTATCTCATGCATTTTATTTCATTAATGGAGGCATGTACATTTCATTATTTTTCATACTGGAATATATGTATTTCCTATCACTGCCCTTGGCAGGACATACACATACGTGCACACACACACATTTGTTTGAGGGTAGATAACTCTAGCATACAATCTAGTAAAAATAAAAATGTTTATCATTTATTGAATAGTACTATGTTCCTAGCACCATAGTAGGCAGTTGCATTACAGCATTTTATATTTTGCTCACAAGCACCCTATAAAACAGGATCTTCATCACAGGTGAAGAAATGGAAGTTTACCCGAGGTCACATAACTAATGAATGGTTGAGGAATGTGTCAGTTATCAATTTATTGCCTTTCAACATTGTCCTATTGTTGATACTGGAACATTTATCATTTTGCCAGCTGACATGACACTAAGCTTTGTCAGTAAAGGCACTAGAGTAACAATGGGGAGGTAAAGGTTTCTCTGCATCAGTGTGCTTTTACTTCTTTCTCCACTCCTGTGGCTCTGGGTTGGCCTCTGGGATGTTCAGTAGAGCTCATTTCATCCACTCCCCCATCCCCATGAGTTTCAGCAGCACCCTCTATGGGTAGAATCTTACAAATTCTATGGATGCCAGAGCAGAAAGTTCACCGTGGGTAGCAAAACCATAGGCAGCTTCCTAGAGCCCCACCTGATTTCTCCAAGTTCAGCAGCACCTACTACAGGTAGCTTCCCAGCAAATACAATGGGTATACCAGCCAGCTTCCCAGCAAATTCAAATAGCATTCCTCACAGGCTATATCCCTATGAATTTTGTCAACATTTCGTTCCAATATTCCCTCAAACTAGCTTCAGCCCACTATGGGCTAGCTGTGGGTTGAGTCAGCCAAGTAAACTTCTTTGCTATCTCATGGGCTGTGGATACACTCTTTCCAAAGAAGTGTTTGGACCCAGAGTTGAGTACAGCTCCTATCTTTCCACGTCCATTCCTTCCTTCCTTGGAGACCATCCCTCAGCCCTATGGCATTCTTTAGAGCTCTCTTTTATTCCTTCTTCAAAATTAATTCCCCATAAATACTTCTTTGTATTAAACTCTCCCAATTCAAGTAACTATGCATTTTCTGTGCCCTGTCTGGACTCTGATTAATATGAGGGGTTACTCTAACCCAAGTTTTTCTGATCCAAAATTCCATGGTTTAACAACTCAGTACATATTATAGTAGAGTCAGTGTTCAACCAAGGTTTGTTGTTGAATTGAATTATGTGTTTGGGGAAATATCAGGCTTCATACTAAATACCTTTGAACTAAAAGGCATAGGTAGTTTTGTGTTAATAAAGGATTGCAAGATGATTATATAGAGTGGGTACCTAGATCAGGTTAGAGAGGAGTCTATTCTTAAGGACAAAATAGACAAACACTGAAAAATATTAAAAATTAAAAGTCAGGTCATTTCACAGTTAATTCAAGATCAGTTTTACATTCTACCTTGATCTTTTTCTTGAACTACAATCTCTTACCTGACACTAATATTCAAATATAAATAAAATCACACTCTGATTCTATATCAAAATCCTAATTTAAATAACCTTCAAATTAGTTGCTACCTAGGAATATCTACTTTGACTCACATACAATAACAGTGAAACATGGTGAAGGGCCAAGAGACTGTTTGGAATTCCCCTTTTCCAATCCCTGATCTCTTATTTTGATATGGATAAAATATGGATAGACTACTCACCAAATACAGTGGCAGGATTAAAGACTGGAGGCTGCTGTTGGCACATTTGCATGGATCTGCCAAATTCTCCCCTACTTCTTTTCAGGATCCAAGGGAGAGAAGCTTCTCCTACTCAGGACCTTTCTTCCAATTTATAAGCAAGTAAAACATCTCCCCAATGTAAATATCAAAAGGTTTCCTGAATATTCCCCTAGTTACCACCCCCTTTTTTCTCTTTTTATCCTTTTTTATCTTATATGGATATTATTTGTTTTTATGTCCTGTACATATTAGGAAATAAATGAATTTTTGCTTAACTAATCAATGTCTATAAGTAATGAAGTTAGAGATTTTTTTTTTACTTATTACTAAACCATAGAACAGTAGCTCACATGTAGTAGATGCACTCAGTAAATGGATATGAAACTAAACCTATTATTATGAAATAGGTTTTCTTCTTGACAAATAATCTATTCTTGACTTATAAGACAATATGCGAAACATTGTTTGACTAGGAAAAATATATTATTTTGTTTTAATTTTGATTTGAAAAATCATGCTGTGTGTGAATTATGAAACATGAACCTTTCTTAATTAAATACAAATAAGACTTTTTTTGTATTATTTGGAGAAAATATACAATACCCAGGGTAATAATGGAATCATGTATATTATTAGTGGATTATGCATCACCATAACAAATGTGTGTGGGGTGGAGAGAGAGGGAGAGAAAGTCAAAGAGAAACAGAGAGAGGGGAGAGAGAGAGAGGGGAGAGAGAGGGTAGAGAGGAGAGGGAGGGAGAGAGGGAGAGAGAGAGGGAGAAGGATGCCCACATATATTGGTTAATCTTAGATAGGGAAAAAAACCCTGTGATCAAATAACATCAGACTTAGAATATTAGATTATCTATTTATGAGTATTTGCACCTAAAAACATTACTATTCTTGATATGTCTCAGTTTCGTTAAAAATCCCACTTTGTAATGTTTTTGTAAGATTAAATGATATAATATCACATAAAAAATTCAGCCAGTGTCTGGCATTGAACTGTCTATAAAACCTGTTAGCTGAGCTAATATTTAAAGTGTTGCTCCATCTTATCTGAAAGGCCTGTATTTGCTATATATTTATGCAAATTAGATTAAAGAGATTTTTCACTTATCTTCATACCTCTTCATGTAGTTCCCTCCAACGAGAATTAAACGTCTCAAGTTCCTCATTGATCAGTTCATCCATGACTCCACCATCTGTTAGGGTCTGTGCCAATATTCGAATCTGATTTGGGTTATCCTCTGAATGTTGCATCAAATTTTCAAGTGACTGAAACACATTTGCAATAATTACTATTTCCCTTCTTTTTCTAAATATATTAAATTAACACAGAATGCTCAGTATCTTCTGATTTACATATAATTACGTCATAAGCAATTTCCAGCAAAATTTAATTGGAGTAATAAAACATGAAGGGGCATTTTTGTTTAAAAAAATATGATGTCGCTCTCCATGTATCTTCATGGGATTATAGCAGCATCATGAACTGAGCACTTAAAAAATCATTTGCAGCCACCTTCTTCCTTGACATCCTCTACTCTAAAACCTGGAGGGGTAAAATACTCAATTTCTCAAGTTTTCTTACAGCTAGTGATGTCCAGGGGACACGATTCTGAAAATATATGTAGGTAGAAAATCATGAGCAATTTTCCTTTCCAAATACAAGAAAAAAGGAACAGTCTCCAAGAAGAAATGTCATTGCCCTTTACACTTTTTTACATATACAAAAGCTAGGGATAGAGCAACCATTTTGGACTGGAAGGCAATAAAAATGAGGAAGAAGGCCTTCAAGCTCAGGAAGGGAGAAGAAGAGAGAGAGAGTTTACATGTCTCATCATATGGTTGAACTATCATTATCATCATCCCTGGGTAACCTCTTTTCAGTTTCCTTTTTGTGTTGAGAAAAGATCATTTTGTGTGTTTAATCCATTGTGTAATTTCTGTTATTTGCAGCCCAATAATCCATAACTGATATACTTCTCAAAATTGACAATGTTACCTGGCTAAATTATACAGGAAAAAAGAATCTCAGTGTCAAGTTTAGGCATGCTAGAAAACAAATGATTCAATATCAACTGGATCTCAAACATGTATATAATAAGTGATGGGCATTATGTTCTAACAAAGTCTTTCAATGCTCTTTTGTTTTCATGTCTTAAAGACATGGAAATGCCCCAATGCATATTTATAATTATTTCTTGTATATCAATTATTTCTCAAATTTTGAGCCACTTTAGTATATTTTTCTGTTAAAAATTGGGGAAATTAAAATATAGAGATTTCCTAAAAGAGTTTGTACAAAACATGTGACTATGACCTGTAAAATATTTAAAAGGCCATCACATTTTTAGGTATAAAATGTTATTAATAATTTTCCTTGTAAATTATATATTTTACTACTTCTAAAAAATCTTAACTTTGCAAATATTTATTTTAATGGATACATTATTTTTATAAGTCCTAATAAAGCACAAAGGCTGTTCATTTTTTTAAAAAGTGGACTGGGAGCAAGAAAGCTAAATTAAGGAATCAATTATAGAAACCTTGAACTTAAAAGGTATGCAGTTTTTCCATCCTTGAAAAATGATAGTCTAGACCTTTGCTACTCAAAGTGTCTACCTGGATGAACAGCAGCGACATTGTCAAAACCAATTTTACTTAAAATAGTAAATAAGATGGTAAATAGTGACAGAAAGCCTTTTTCCTACTTTTCTTTTCTAAATACTCTCCATTACTGCTTCAAGTTTGCTGCCTTTCCTCATTCTTTCTTTCTGAACATGCCCTGGTTTTTCCATGCATCACTTAAAATGTGGTATGAACAATTTAACATGGTGCTTCATGCACAGTCTGATATTTTCATACGATAATTGCATTTCCATATCTTTTGTTCTAGTCACTGTCCTTTAATTTTGCTATAAATTTGCTTGACTTTTCTGGAAGATGCATCCCATTGTTGATTCATAACGAACATTCAGTGAGCCTCTCTGAATAGGACAGGGCCAAAATTATAGTCCACTTGAGACCTCCCTTGTTGTTCTTTGATCCTCTTTAGGTTTTACAATTTTCTTCCAAAAATAAGGAAGTTGGATAAAATGATCTATAGGTTTTTGCTCTGATGTTCTAGGATTCTAATTTTACTATGTCTAAAGAAATATTTCACATTTTCTTCATATCTTGGGTAATTTGTCCTCCTTATTTTGCAGATTTATAAAGGGGCTACACTACATACAGCTCCAAAAATACTAAATATGCTAAAACTACATAATCATTACATATAGAAGATAAGCCAAAAGTACACTAAAATGTATAGAGTATGATTAATTAAATGTCAGAAGTTAACATAAATCAAAGCTCATATATGCAAAATCTTTTAAAATTTACTCGTTAAGAGTCTCCAAAATAAAACTTGAAAATTTACTTAGATTGTATGAATATTTTAAAGATATATTTCCAATATCAAAGCATGACAATTTAATACCTCAAAACATTCTCTAAGGTATAGATTTGTGATTTCAAATAATTTAAAAATATATTCCAATTTATGTAGCTTTTAAATTGGAAATAATGCTTCATATTATCATCCTGTTTAGCTCTACTTTAAAGGAGTAAAATTATGCATTCAAACTGTCTTTGTAGGTCTGCAGTAGATTTAAGGAGGTAATATGTCTACATAAGACTTAGTGATATAACAAAAGGCAAATGTTCTCTATAAGAGGTTATTTAAACCTTCTTTAAAACCTTGAGACCTGGAAGGTTCTTAGGGGGAACAAAGGCTTTATCCAAAGTGCCAGCACTAAGTGATATATGGTAACTACACTCTCCTGTGTGGTTTACTTTGAATTTATTTTCTATTTGGTAATTGACCTTATTCACTACTGCATATAAATTATCATCATTTAGTTTAATTCACAACTTACATCTAGCACCTCAGAGATTTCCTCAGCTCCAGCAGGAACATTTTCAGTGGTTTTAAGTTTCATTTCTACTTCATTTAGCCACTTGTTTGCCTTCTCCAAGTATGACAGTAATTCATGCCAACATGCCCAAACTTCCTAAGAAAGAAATATATATCACAGATTAAATGTTATGGTATAAAAGTGAATGAGAGACTTTGGCATTACATTTTTATAACTTCTGAAAATATAGCATTTTATTTTCTATCTTTCACCTTTCCTTTGCAGTAGATAATTTAAAATGCAACTAGTCATTTTTTTCATTTAATACCTGTATAATTACAAATCATTAAAGAAACATTTTATTACATGAATAATGAATAAATTCAAGATCCAGTGATTTACTTTTTAAAACAAAAATATTCACCAACATTGCAGTCTGAAAAATAGAAAAATAAAAACATATGTAAAAATGAATATATAATTTTCTTATACATCAACCATTTTTCTGTGACCTCTAAAATTTATCATACATAATGTTACAGTTAAAAGCAATTAAAATATGAATTTAAGTATAGCTCTCTTTTCACTAAACATTAGATCATATAATTTTTCAATATAACTAAGAAGACATTTTTAATGAAAATCTATGGCTTCATTTAAGTGGCTATATCTTTGTTCCCTTATCAGTACACATTTATTGGATAGTTAGGCTATTTTTAATTTTGTTTGCTAGTACAACTTTATGCCAAAAATCACCAAGAATATGGATTTTACCCAAATTTCTTATTACTTCATTGAGGTATATTATCAGAATATGATTAGTAACTATTTCAAAAATTTGATTTTTTAAAATGGCCTTTGATATGTATTGTGAAATAGATTCATATATATAAGTATTCATACATAAAAGACCAAATATTAAGATTGCTACTAGAAAATATAGAAGAAAATATTTCTGATCTTTGGGTGGAGAAAAATATCTTAAGATATTTGGTTAAAAAGTGACCAAAGAAAAGAGATGAATAAATTTGACTACATTAAAATTAAAACCTTTTATTCCTTGAAAGATACTGTAAAAGAATTGAGAAAAGAGCCCTCAAACTTGAAGACAACAGTTAAAATATTTGTAACAGATTAATAAGAATACAGAAAAAAATCCAAAAGTCAATTAAAAGATGAACAAATAATAGTAAATGAGAGGAAGACCTGAAACAGAATTGCAAACAGAAATATGGATATATAATAAACATAAGGATATGTTCAACCTCATTAGCAAACAAGGAAATGTAAGTCAGGATTGCAGTAAGATATCAAGTTCGCTGACACAAATAAGAAGTTTGACAATTCGATGTTTGGGAGAAAATATGCCTCAACAAAAAATTCATTGATTGCTGGTTGGTGTGTGCACTGAGTGACCATTTTGGAAAACAGTTTGTCATTCTCAGTAAGGTGAACATTAATATATCCAACAAAATGACAACTCCACTTTTTGGTATATATGCTCAGAGAAAGTGTTTTGCATGAATAACCAATACAATTACAAGAATGATCATTTTAGCACTTTCTGTAATAATAATTTTTAAAAAAGTTAACAACCTTAACGTCCACCAGAATGAGAATGGACAAATACACAGGTCACCTTCAAACAGAGAATAGAGAAGTAATGATGAAAAAGTACATCAAATAATATGGATAAATTTCAGACACAAAAATATTAGGTGAAAAGAGGAAGCTCTAGAAAACTAGATATTATAGGTTACCATATTTTATAATGCTCAAAATAGGCAAAACTGAACAATACATTGTTTTTTTATTCATATGTATGTGATAAAATATTTTTAAACCAAAGAAATAATAAAGGTAAGTTTCTACATTGTGTTTATGTCTGTTGGGGAAAAGGCAGAAAGATGCAAGAGAGGATAAGAATATTAAAATGATTATTTTCTATTACCTTGGAGACTGTTAGTAGTAGGTAAACCTATAAATACAAGATATACAGTGGTGCAATCATCACTACCTGAAACTGCCCCACAGTACCACCAAGAGTAAAGTCTAGAGAAAAGCTTTATTTTAGGATAAGCTAAATATTTATCAGACTTCCCATATTTCTCATTTTTTATAGCCCTTACAAATGATGGAGGATATTCTGTCTCTATCTGATGAAAAGTATCAGTCAAACCTGCCTTATAAGCCTACCACACTTCTATACCTGCTTGGTATCTTATGTACAGTTTATCACAAAAAGTAAAATTAAGTATTTTACTTTAAAAGGTGAAAGAAAACTTAAATCTGGGTCATTTCCAGCTCCTGCTGGACTACAAGCTGTCTTCATTCTGGGCATAGATCCCAGTGGGAAAATATAAATATCTCCTTAAATACCTGAGGGTACCTTAGAGCTTTGAAGATAAGGGGATGCAACTGGTAATGTGTCTTATTAACTTTGGTGTAGATTGAGGTAATGAACTACCTTGCTGATTTAACCGTCAGGATGGATGGCCTCTTCTGTCCTCAATGCGTCTGAAGGAGACAGCTGGAGAGGCTGAATGTACCAGCTTTACAGGTCACCTTTGCAACATAAAATATAGTCTCGAAGCCTGAATTAGAGTTAAAAGCCACTTAGAATAACTGTTAAGCTTAATAGTTTAGAACTTAAAATTACTTTGAAGTCACAGAATTCAAAGTGGCTTTGAAGGAGAGTACAAATGAAAAAGTAAACTTCTATACAAGCCTGTACATGGATCCGATGAGGTAAGCCCCCCACATACTCTGTTTCAGTAACATTACATTGCTGGATAAACTACAAAGGAAACATTTTTAATTCATAACTGATCTACAAAACATGTCTAAAAAACCTCATGTGTCAGAAAAAAAGAGCTTAACAAAATACTGACATATTAGAACAGAGTATGTAACATAAAATCTAGGGTAATTAACACTAACTTGAGATGGGAGATGAGGCACTGGTTTCATTCATGCCAGGAAGATGGAAAAGAATAATGTGTCAGAAAAAAGAGCTTAACAAAATACTGACATATTAGAACAGAGTATGGAGGAGTTCAGGATCAAGATGGCAGACGAGAAACACCGCCAGAAAGAGTGTTTCTGCAGAAAAGACAGATTCTAGCAGAAATTAGGAAAAAGAAGCAAGAAGGCGAGCATACAGCAGACGAGGGCTGGAAGGAGGGGTACCTGAGACCCCGGGAGACTCCACGGGAGGATGTTTCGGAGCAGAACTGGAAGCTGAGACCTCCGGAGCAGCCCGGAGACCAGTGGGAAGGGTAGGTGGATAAATCACCTTTCCCCTCCCCTGCATTTGGGACTGCTGGTGGGCTCCCCAGTGGGTGGAGACACCTGTGGACACCAGCCCAGAGACGGCCACTGCCAGCTAGCGGTGAGCCTGTAGCAGACACGGCACCAGACTCCCAAATCCCTGTGCACCTCCGTGGTATGCACAGACCCGAAACCGCGGGGCAGGCGCCATATTATCTTCTTCTCCCCTCCGCTGACTGCAGCTGCCCAGAGAGACAATACAGCCACCAGCAGGAGGCACCTCCAGGGAACCGGACCTTCCCTTTTGGGACTCTACAGCTGACTAAGGGGAACTCAGACTGTGAGCTCCCTACCCGCCAGCCCTCCCAGGTGCTGCTGGCACGGTGTTCCCAGGAGAACGGTGCCGACTCAGAGGCTGAGAGACACATACACAGGTTGGGCTCCCTGTGGGTGAATTGGGACCAGAACTCCTCTCCCTGGTGGGGATACAGTTTGAATTCTGGGACTCAGAGGTCGGACCTGCAGACCAGATCCCCTGCACCCAGGGCTAGCATTGCCCAGGGCACAGAAGGGATATTTGTGAACAGCCTGCAGAGGTGTGTGTGCCTCCAGGGGCATATCAGCGTCCTAGAGGGCAACCCTCCCACCAAAGGGAGGCCGTGCGCCCAGCCCAGGCAGTGTTTCTGCGCAGGGAACCTCCCCGCAGACATCACAATCCAGGGAGGCCTGGTGACGTGTGGTCTGGCCTGCTGTCAGAGGCCCAGGAGTAGCTGCGGACTTGGGGAGGGTGGAAAGAAGTGAGGCCCACTCCAGACTGCGGGTCTCAGACAGACCCACCCCCACACGCAGACTTTCTGGCTGAGCAGGACCATTCCAGCCCTGCCCTGACAGCTTTTCCTGGAAGCAGAGAACAGAACTTTGACCCCTGCTAACGGCATTGGTGGTGCCTGAGGGCAGGCTTACCCAACCCAGCTCTGCCCAGAGCAAGAGCTGATAACAGGGCACAAAAACAACAGCATAGCCTGTTCCCCCAAGCAAGCGCCACCTACTGACAGGACGGCATCCTGCACAGCCTTATCACGGCACCCACTGACTCATTATACAGGGAGTGGTCGAATCTCACCCACAGACACCACCTACCGCCTCAGAAACTAAACAAGGCGTGTGAATATCCAAACAAAAACCTAAAGGAAAGAAACAACAACTGATCAACATGGGAAGAAATCAGCGAACGAACTCAGGAAATATGAAGAACCAAACGGAAAACACACCCCAAAGAGGAGCACCAGACACCTAGAAACGGACACCAACCCAAATCAGGCAACCAAAATGACAGAAGAGGAATTCCATATGTGAATCATAAGAACACTCACCCAGCTGCAACAACAACTCAATAACCAACACAAAGAAACCACAAAAAGCCTCCAGGATCAGGAAAAAGAAATGGACGCAATGAAGAAAAGTTTGAACCGAACTCCTGGAAATGAAGAATCAATTCAGGGAACTACAAAATACAGTGGAAAGTCTCAAGAACAGGGTAGATCAAACAGAAGAAATAATCTCAGAGCTTGAAGATAACACCCTCCAACTAAATAAAACCATCATAGAGATAGAGCAGAGAAACAAGAGAAAAGAGCAAAGCCTATAAGAGATGTGGGATTATGTGAAGAAACCTAATGTGAGGGTCATAGAGTTACCAGAAGGGGAAGAAGACAACATTCAAGGGTTGGACAAGCTATTTGAAGATATAATAGAGGAAAATTTCCCAGGCCTTGCTCAAAATCTTGATATACAAGTTCAAGAAGCTCAGAGGACCCCTGGGAGATTCAATGCAAACAGGAAGACGTCACGACATGCAGTCATCAGACTGACCAAAATATCAACTAAAGAGGCCCTTCTAAGAGGTGTAAGATGAAAGAAGCAAGTGACATACAAGGGAAAGCCAATTCGAATAACAACAGACTTCTCTAATGAGACTTTATAAGCAAGGAGAGACTGGGGCCCCATTCTCACTCTTCTGAAACAAAACAATGCCCAGCCTAGAATCTTCTTCCCTGCAAAACTAAGCTTCATATATGAAGGAGAAATAAAAACATTCTCAGACAAGCAAAGTCTCAGAGAATTCAAGACAAGACCAGCCCTACATGAAGTACTCAAAACAGTGCTATGCACAGAACAACATAATAAAAACTCAGGAATATAAAAACAACCAAAACCCAAAGATTAAAGGCCAGATAATACAATGGCTCAAGAGAGAAATCAAAGCAACAACATCCAACCCAACAGAATGAACAGTAATCTACCTTACCTATCATTTCTCTCAAAAAATGTGAATGGCTTAAACTCTCCACTCAAGAGACATAGGCTGGCTGAATGGATAAAAAAATACAGGCCAAGTATATGCTGTCTTCAGGAAACACATCTAACCTGCAAGGATGCATATAGACTAAAAGTAAAAGGGTAGAGATCAGTATTCCAGGCAAGTGGAAGCCAAAAGAAGGCTGGTGTGGCAGTTCTAATTTCAGACGATTTAGTTTTCAAACCAACAAAAGTAGTGAAAGACAAAGAGGGTCATTATATAATGATGAAGGGCACACTTTAACAAGAAGAGATAACAATTTTAAATATATATGCACCCAACTTAGATGCACCCAATTTCATAAAGCAAACCTTACTGGATCTAAGCAAATGGATTAATAGCAACTCCATAATCACCGGAGATTTCAACACCCTACTGACGGCACAAGACAGATTCTCCAAACAGAAAATTAATAAAGAAATAATGGACTTAAACAAAACCCTGGAACAACTGGGTCTGACTGACATCTACAGGACATTCTACCCAAAAATCCATTGAATACGTTCCTCTCATCAGCTCACGGGACATTCTCTAAGATTGACCATATCCTAGAGATTTACACAAAGTAAATCTCAAGAAATTTAAATAAATAGAAATCATACCATGTACCTTCTCAGATCTCAGTGGAATAAAAGTAGAAAGCAACCCTAACAGAAACTCACATTTCTACACAAAAACGTGGATATTAAACAACCTCCTACTAAATGATTACTTCATAAATGAAAAAAATCAAGATGGAAATAAAAAATTCTATACTCCTACACTGCTGGTAGGACTGCAAATTAGTTCAACCTCTGTGGAAAGCAATATGGAGATACCTTAAAGCGATACAAGTGAATCTACCATTTGATCCAGCAATCCCATTGCTGGGCATCTACCCAAATGATCCAATGACACTCTACAAAAAAGACACCTCCACTCAAATGTTTATAGCAGCACTATTCATAATTGCAAGGCTGTGGAAATAGCCCAAGTGCCCATCAATCCAAGAATGGATTAATAAAATGTGGTATATGTATACCATGGAGTACTATTCAGCTCTAAGAAACAATGGTGATATAGCACATCTTATATTTTCCTGGTTAGAGCTGGAACCCATACTATTAAGTGAAGTTTCCCAAGAATGGAAAAACAAGCACCACATATACTCACCAGCAAATTGGTATTAACTGAACAGCACCTAAGTGGTCACATAGGTACTGCAGTAATAGGGTATTGGGCAGGGGGGAAGGGGGCGGGTATATACATATATAATGAGTGAGATGTGCACCATCTGTGAGATGGTCATGCTGGAGACTCAGACTTGTGGGGGGAGGGGGGGAAATGGGCATTTATTGAAACCTTAAAATCTGTACCCCTATAATATGCCGAAATAAAAAAAAATTAAAAAAAAAAAGAACAGAGTATGTAACATAAAAGCTAGTAATTAACACTAACTAAAGTTAGTAATTAACACTAACTTGAGATGGGAGATGAGGCACTGGTTTCATTCATGCCAGGAAGATGGAAAAGAATAATGTAGCATGCTACCCATCCTATAAACAGGAACTGGAAAATCCTCACCCACTTGAGTATAGAGAATTAGCAAGGAAACTGAGAACTTTTTTAGATTCTTGGTTGGCAAATAAGAATCAAGAAATTGAAACTTAAACTTATATCACACATGATGGCAGAGCCTAACATCACTAGGACCCTGGTAGAGACAAATACAAAGACTCACAAGGACCCTTCAATAGTCCAGAGCAGAAGGAATTTCCAGTGAAGACTATTTCTACGATAGATGAACACACGTGTACAAAATTAAAAACCACATGAGGAAATTCACCGCTATTAGAGGGAGTCATTAGTTGTAACAACTGATAGAATTTACAACTTATGACACAGAAATAAAAGAACAATTTTAGAGAATTTTATAATAAATACGCTTAGCCTAGTGGTATATGTTGATAGTAGGATACATTGTCTTGAGATTGGCAACTAGAGTTCAAACTTCATAGGCCTAAGTTGCCTGCATTTTTATTTTGAGAGAACATCTATTACTCATTTTTACAAGCCCTGGTCTATATAGAGAGGGTTGATGGTGAGGACATTTGAGGAAAGTGAAGAAAAGAGAGTTTGGACAGTTAAGCAATTTTTCTCTCTCACCTTTTTATTTGGATGGGTAGGGGAAACTCAACTGGACCTTTTTTTCTTTACAGGATCTAGAAGAGAATCACTTATTTAGTGGGTGGACATATTCAGGAAGGGGGGTTGGTATGCATTTCCTGTTGAGCTGCTGGTATGGCCAAAAAGGAGTCAAGGACAACTCTTTCAAGTCTCTCGTTACTGAGAGGTATGGAAGATAGGTTCTTCTAATATCCATAGGTTTTGAATTGAGATGTGGTAGATAAATAACAACCTAGGGGATCAGTGAAGCATTGGTCAAAAAGATGTAATCTTCAAGGGAATATGGCATAAGGCTGTCAGCAAGAGTCAGCCTGAAATTTATATTACATATTATAAGGTATCATGAATGCCTAGGAGATCAGTTTTGGGTTCAAAGCCCAAATGAATAAGGCCAATTGAGATCACCAACAAAGCACAGCAACTGTACAGAGAACAAATCAGGCCAGTGATGATAAAATCTAGAAAGGGAACAACAGAATAATCATCACAGATGTATGTACATGTTAACAAAAAGAAACAGCAATTGTAGCCAACTATGAAAAGGACATTTACACTAAGAGAGTATTTTCCCCTCTTTATCTTCCTTTATACCACCACTAGAAGATCAGCATTCAGAAATTGGGTGAGAGGAGGAGTAAGCCCATTTCTTTTCACTCCCAACTCTGTATACATTGTTGATGACACAAGATTAATTTAAACAGGTAGAATACTTGAATAAAGTATGACATTAACATTTAAATTAGACTAAATTTTAATAACTAAGTATGAATAAAATGTGATAAGATCAGACTTAAATATTGCTTGAGAAGCCAACTACCAGACAAAGTAGAGTTTGACATGGTTGGTGGTAGTCATAGGAAAAATGAAACTGCTTCATGGTTATTATTTATTGAGAATTCTCAGTGAAATGGGTTGCATTTGTTTACATTGTTTAAAGAAATAAGCATAATTAATTATACAAAATCAGAACAGCATAAAAAATAAATTTGCAAAAGAACTAAATAAAACACAGAAAATGGAAAACATGCTCTTTGAAAAAATATAAACACACATATACACTCATATATATATATGTGTATATATATATATATATATGAGTATATTTATCTATTGAAGGATAAATTATGCCATAGGAAGTTGAAGAAAGAATTTGTGAATTGGAAGACATATTTTAGAAAATTATCCAGAATTAAGCAGTTAGAGATAAGAAAACAGAAAATATTAAAGGAAAATCAAGAATCAGAATATAGGATGGGAATATTCTCTATAGATCAAAGTTACTCTAGGAAAGAATGGAGAGACTGTGACTAAGACAATCTTCGCAAACATAATGAAGAACTACTAAAAAAAGAAATAATTTATCTGTTCTTATTAACATATCAGGTGACAAAGTATAAATGAAAGGAAATTTACACATACAAAAAATAGAACGAAGACTGTGAAGTATCAAAGACAAAGAGAAAATTAAAAGGTACTAGAGAAAATTATAAAGGAACAATAATTTGACCACAGATTTCTTAACAGCAAGAAATGTCAGAAGGAAATAATATTTTCAGTGTTGTTATAAAAATCATTGTCCCTATACAATTAGATGCTGAAGTAGGCCATTTTTTAGTATTGAGGGTCAAATGAAGGTATTTTCAATCATGCAAAACCTGAGCACATTTGCTACTCATACTCAAAGAACAAGAAATAAATTGAACACAGAAGCAAAGGGAAATATAAACAACAAAACTGGTCTCAGAAATTGGTAAAATAGCATTGGCACATCTATATAGATATAATACAAACAATTATAACAGCAGTGATAGTATTGACTATTTGGGAAAAGTAAGAAGTAAAGTGCAAATTAAATAGTAGGCAACAGTAATATCGATGATGGAAGAGGTAAGTTTGGAATTAAACCACACAAGTATTTTTGCCATATTATTGTTAGAGAGGTGCATAGAAATATTATTGTTAAATTTTGTTGATAATGTATGCATGATAATAATTAAGGGGATCATTAATATAAAATAAATATATATTCCAAACCAGTGGAGAATGAATAAAATGAAAGTAAATAATTTGATAACTTCAGCACAAATGGGAAATGTTAGAAGTGAGTGGGAAATGGAACGATCATCAAATAAATGGTCTTGAATATTTTGTTATTAATATGAAAAGAAAATATCTTTTTGGAAAATGTACCCTGAAATAGATTTCTCATGAATCAAAGAATATCACTTAAATAAACATGAATATGAGTAAACAAAGAATAAGATTTATATAAAGGTATTAAGAACTCGAATAGTTAGCTCTTTTATTTCAATATTGTCAGAAAGCAATTTCCTACAGACAAGAAGTCCCTGTCCCATGTAACATAATAGTGAATTAGTTGTGATTTTCTTGAGACTTACATAGTGCCATCCAATCACTTTTCTTCCTGTTCCTTGTTTTATTTTCTACAGCACTCACATAGCACTGCTATAAGAGATGTGTCTTTATATCCTCAGAAATTTTAATAGGAACTGGCACAAAGAAGGCATCTGCCAAGTGTTTGAGGAGTCAATTGGTCAATTGATTTTTTCAAAGTAAGGACAGGTAAATAAAGAAGATATTAGAATTGATAAAGGAGAAACTGTAAGATCAATTAATTTTATTTTTATTTTTTCTTTCTTTTCTTTTTTTTTTTTTTTTTTTAGAGACAGGGTCTTACTCTCTTGCTTACGCTGGAGTGCAGTGCACAATCATAGCTCATTGTAATCTCAAACTCTTGGGGTCAAGAGATCTCTCTGGCTCAGCCTCCTGAGTGGCAAGGGTTACAGACTCGTGACACTCTGTCTGGCTATTTTTTTTTTTTTGAGATGGGGTCTTGCTATGTTGCCCAGGGCAGTCTTGAACTCCTGTTCTCAAGTGATCCTCCTACCTTGGCCTCCCAAAGCACTGGAATTACAGGTGAGAATAATCATGCCCAGTCCCAGATCACATTTTATAATTAGAAAATAATACTGTATTGGGAATATCTGGGATACCTTGGGTAAAAATACTTTAAAATATTTTTAAAGGTCTATTTTACTGGTCTTAAATGTATCTGCCTTTAAATATTAAACACTCAATATATGAAGCTAACTATATAATGCCATTCAAAATTAATTGGGGACTTGAATTTTATTAACTATATTCACAAAGATAACTCAGTATGTGCAGAGGAAGGGGTCTTAATCTAAAGTCTAACTCATGTGCAGTATCTGACAGAGTCAGCATTTAGTAGAAGATAAAGGTTTATGCTCCTTGGCACAGTATTTTCACAAGGAAGATCATAGTTTATTTTTGGTACAATTAAATGGTAATCATGTGAAGCACCTGGATATTTTATCTATATCACATAAGCATAATCTAGAGAGTAAAGCATGTGGGAAAGATAAAGCAGAATTTGTGACAATGAATAAATATAATGTAAAATGTCAAAAAAAACAGAGTTAGTTAGGCAACATGTCTTATAAAGAACTCTATAGGGCACAGCAATTATAAATCACAATTATAATAAGAATATAATTCACAGAATATTTTCCCACAGAGACATTTAAATAAGTTTATACACATTCAAATAGAGATCAACATTTATAAATCTGGAGAAAATATATTTATACGAGTTTTGTGACTTAATAATAATCATGACAGTAATAATAAGAATTAGAATAACTTCTCATGATTATTGAACACTAGGCCAAGTACTTTAAATAGAATAACTCATTTAATTTTCTCATCAACTCTATGAAGTAGGTATTATTTTCATGTCCGTTTTATAGACTGGAAACACATTTATACAAGTTAAGCAACTGGCTCAAAAGTCATACAACTTAAACATCCTTGAGTGAAGAACACAAGCCTAAGTAGTTTCACACAAGAATCTGTGTTCTTAACCACTGTGCTACATATATGACCACATGTTAACATATAATTGATAAAATCAAGAAAAGAAACTGACTTCCAAAGTCTTGCATTTGCCATTCAGCCTAGTGCAGAGCCACTGGTAGTTGGTGGTTAGAGTGTCAAGTTCCTTTTTTAAGGCCTCTTGTGCTACAGGTGGAGCTTGAGCTATGACACTATTTACAGACTCAGTAAGCAGTTTCACTTTTGCTTCTTTTTGTTGGGCTTCTTCTTTAGCTCTCTGAAAAATAAAGAATAGTTTCTTAATAACATGGCAATGACTTTACTTCCAAAATGCATTCCTATGTATCATGTAATTTCTTCCTCACAACATCCCTGTTAGGATAAGACTAATAAAAATAAATCTAATACTTACTCCAATATCTTCTATAAATGTAGGTCTAGTTACAACTGGAAAGTTGAAAATTTTATAATTAAAATATAATAGATCTTTAATAAGAATAGATTGAAAAGTAGTCTGTATGCAAGTTTGGATTTGTAGCTAAATTCATATATATCTACATTAATACAGTTGTTTGAAAAAGGCAAGAAACAAATATTTCAATACTAACTACGTTAAAAAATATTTAGCAGTCAAGAATTGAAATCACTTATAAATTACTAAGATGGATGAATAATGCTAAAACCAGCATAAATATCATTATTTACATCAAAAGATACTGAACATAGAAATGTCCTCTTAATGCTATATTTGGGACCATATTGTGATGAAAAAAACTTTTGTTCAGTAATTGAAAACACATGAGAGAAAGAAAAACAGAAAAGCAGCCCCTAACATCAGAAGCTGGCCTGGCACTCACAGTTATGCTTTGGTCTTCTGTGGAAGATAAACTGTTTCACAGACTTTCAACATTGGACAAGGCAACTTTGTTATCATGGTGGAACAAGACTACAACAAGATCACTCAGTAGTTATGTCTGAATACAGACAAAACATTAACATTGCCCAAACCACAAAATACCAAACACTCCTCTATCCTGGTTAATATGAATAAATGTTTCTTTATCTATCACAACTTCACCCTCGCTCTGGTTTTCCCTC
Source organism: Microcebus murinus (assembly GCF_040939455.1). NCBI lineage: Eukaryota > Metazoa > Chordata > Mammalia > Primates > Cheirogaleidae > Microcebus > Microcebus murinus. Next base: position 106,913,783 of record NC_134136.1, read on the forward strand.
CTTCTGGAGAAGATAAGGGACCCAATCATACAGTTATCCCCACTTGCAAATGACAAGAAATTCAAAGTGAAGCCATTACATTAAACACTCCCTCAAGTCCCCTAACACAAGCCCAAACCCTATAATTTTTTTTTATATTTACACACCCCAGATTCCGCTATTTTGTGTATTTTTCCTTATTGCAAAAAGTAATAAACCCAAGTTTTTTCAACCACAGGAAAGCTACTAGTCATCTTTGGCTGGAAGAAATTTATACTCCTTAACTTTTTGATATGTATTTTATAAACACACACACACACACACACACACACACACACACACACACACACACAGAGTATCTTTAGTTTCAGTTCCTCCAGGGGCCAACTACGAACTTTAAAGCATAAGTAGTTTATGTGCATGTGCAATATGAAAAAATGCTGGCAGCAAAATAGGGAATTGAGACAGGAAACAAAAGAGAGATCATAAGGATATACTTACTAAGCTCAGCAACCACTGTTGGTGACTAGATTTTAATCCTGTTAGAAAGCCCCAAGAAACATGTGTGTTGGGGTTATTCCATTCAGGGGTAAAGGAACTGGGGTATTATTTATACATTATCTCTTATCATTGGCTGCAGACTGTTGGGGAAATGTTAATTTCCTAGTATTTGCAGCCTGCCACACAGGTGCAAAAGTGGGATTCTGTGGCCACTCAAAGCCCTCAGATAAAGAAATGTAGGTTCTAGCAAGTGGAAGTTGGGCTTCCATACAATGTAGTAGTGATAGTAAGGCCATATGGGCAGGATATGAACAAGGTCAGCTATAAAATGCCTTTATGTTTTTCAACATAATTACCCTACTTCTTTGGATTTAGTCCCACAATTCTTTAAAAGTATGCAGTATGACAGAAAATGCAAATGTTTGCCTTCACTGGATTTAATTTAATTGATGGACATCTTTAGTTCAATATTTTAGATTAAATCAGCCTTTTGACATCACTAAGCATGGGGTTTGTTTCTACACAAATCATATTTTGATTGTAGTAATTATAACATCATCAACAACATTAACAACCATCAACCACTTAAAATGTGTTGCTGTGTGCAATGCCAGCCATGTCATATATCCTACCTCATTGGATCTTTAACAAAACCTTCTGAGATGTATTTTGTTATCTCTATATTAGACATCAGAAAACTGAGCTTCAGAGAGTTTAAGTAAATCAGCCTGAGAGTTACATCTTTTTCCTTTCTCATAGTTTCCATCAAGATGGTCTCAAATGCTCCATCAGATGAAGAAGTATGTTGTAGTGGATCCAATGAATGAAATTACAACTCATTCAGCTATCTAAAA